>NW_016879647.1:0-4495 GCF_001698545.2 Rhinopithecus bieti
TGGAGATGCTAGAAAATCGACTTATACCTCCTATTCAAACAAGCACAGTATGCCCTCTCAAATAATGAGAGCTGTGTAAATGAATGATTCTCTTTTTTTATTATGACTATAATTTAACTCAAAGTCAAATTTCTGCCTCAACTATAAAAAATATGAGAAGCATATTGTTTACACCGTTCAGTTCCAATTCCCCTCCAATTCTACTTCCTATTCTAATTCATATTTTTCTGAATCCTAATTTTATTCAGATTTATATTTTACCATTTTTTCTAAACTATCATGAATCTATTTTATTATGTAAAGTGATGTATAAAGATAAATAGGTACCGAAATTTAAAAGGTTGAAATTACAAATGTGATTTGTTTACAAAATTCTGATAAATTATTTTACTGCATAGTTCTTGACCCATTTACATACTTTTAACTTATGATCCCATTCTGATGCTCCTCTTAATCCTTGAGTTACACAAAACAATTAAGATCACCTAAGTTAAACCTGGGTTCACACTTGAATTACCTTCTTACCCATCACTGTAGCTAGTGTGTGCTCAAATTCTCACTAAGACATTCAGACCAAGTTCTTCAACCTGCATCTGGTGTTGCTGAATCCTCACAAGCTGAAAAGTTTAAAATGTCTGCTCTGAAACGACAAGTTGAATGTAGTTTTCCAAAGTTATTTCATATTTCAATCTTCCTTTCTTTCTAACATGAAGTAATAAACAGGCAGCTATCTCCTGCCAACATTGACCTATTGGTAGAGATTTTCTTCTTTGTATTTCTTTCCTGATATTAACAGTTAGCTTTTCTCTGCACATATTTCAAATGCTTTTGTTTTTCTGATATTTGCTTGCATTTCTGGTATTTACATCAACATTATACAAATGGATTTACAAACATGCTCCTCACACCCCGAGATTATTTGCCTATTTTTACAGAAATATCTCGAGGAAGAATGAGAGGGCTTAGAAAAGAAAATCCCCCCCAAGTGCACACAGATATATAAAAACCAACAGAAAGTGACAGTGTCCTTTCATTTTGCTGACATTTAAAGGACTGCATTTCTTTTGGTGACCCCCCTAAAGGCTTCCAACCCACAGATTCATGGACCTTCATCAAAAGATGTTATCATGTTGTGTCGTCCAACAAAAATAGCACTATCGCATAAAAACCGGGCTGTGCAAAACTCACTCAGCCTCAAAGGCACAATAAATCCAGAGCCGTTTTAATATTGAAAGTTCCAAACAATATTTTCATTCTAGGCTTTAAGCATACATTTTTATAGGTACTAGTTTAACGCTTCTTTTTACAGTTCATGCCACACAGTGCTGTCTGTAAATTCCCACAGGGGCCACTGAGACGCTTATGTCAAACTGCACCATGGCTGTTAATTCTTAACGTCTGCAGTAAATGTGCGTGCCTCAGGGTGAGTTCTAAGACTTGACCATGGAAAACGATGAAGGGAAGGAGAAGGAAATAAGGAGCAGAATAGACCAAGAAAAAAAAAGGCAAACACAAAAATTAGTATAAGAAACTTAGACCTGAAAGGAAGTTAAACTCCTTAATTATACAGTTGAGTACACTGGGGTCCAGACAGTTTGCAAGACCAATCTAAAGTCGCTGGGCTGTTTTATGCCAAAGGCAGGGCTGTTTTGAAATTCCCATCATATTACATCGCCCTGTCATAATAGAAAGAGTTAACTCACTAAAGGAATTAAAAATGAAAATGCAAATGTTACCATCATGATGATGATTGAAGTTTCATGGTGTAATTAACATTTTATCCAAAACGCTGTTGTTGAGTGAGAAGTCATTATAACACTACATTAAAATGACTGGATTTTTAAATGAAGAGAAATTTTATTCCCCAGGAGAAAGGTCTCGATAATGGAGAGCAATTGAGACCTACCACAAATCTCTCTAGAAAAAGCAAGGATGCAACATAAAACATTAAATATCAGCCAAGGAAATCTCAAGATTATCAGAAATATGAAAGTTAAAAAATCAATTTGTATTGTAAAATAATTTACAATAAAAGGATATTAAAAGTAAAATGATCTGTCATGTTTAACAGCTTGATTCCAGCATTCTGAGCTTGTTAATTCTGATGTTCATTTCTCTCCGTACTATGAATAACGGTTTGGAGGTCAAATTTTCACCATCTCTAACAAAATTTGAAGAGAAAGCAAAGCACTTTCTTGTTGTGACAAAATATTTCCCAAAATGAGAATCAAATCTCATATGCCCATATCATAATGGGATGACAAGTAATGTTTATGCAAATTTTCAAAAGGTTGAAGTATAAGAAATCTTTAGTCACAAGAGGCTTTCCCTGAGCTTATTCATTTTAGAGTTTGTATGAAAACAAAAGTTAAAAAGAAGTGAAAATGAAGTAATAAATGAACAGTGTTGTATTGCGGAAGACATTATCACTATGAAAATGAAAATTTGTAATGAAATCCAATATTGCACTGAGTTTAATAAAGCCAGCAGTCACTTCAACTTAACAATAAAGGAATCTCATGGAATGAGAAATTGGCAATATATAATACTTTTTAGCTACTTTTCATAGGCAATAAAAACTTGCAGGAAGCTATGGTATTTGTATTCTTTGATGTTTTGGGTAATAAAAGTGTTTAGCTTGTTTAGCACAGATGCCCCCTTCCAAATAACATGATGGACATTACGTATGCATAGCTTCATTTATATAACATACAGTTACCAAGTGCTTATTGAGTACATGCTGATAAAGAGAGAAGCATAAGTATGATTTGCAGATAAGCTGGATTTCCTATTTATTGGAATAATGACATCAAAGCTATATCATCATTGTACATGATATACTCTTCTGGAAACTATATCATATAATCACATTATATCAATATACAGATCCTCAGAGTAACCCAGGAAGATCGATCCTATATATTTTCTAAATAGAAGGCTCACAATACAGTTACCTTATTTAACTACAAGTTCCTGAAGAATCCAGTGATAAACACATTCGTGCTCAACAAAAATTACAAACTAGACTGCCAGTGCTCTGGCCTTTTTATTCCATTCCTTGTTCACCAGCAGTCTCGTCCTCTCCCCGAGTTTGAACTGCAAACTACATACATATGATGCCCACATTTGCTCTAGATGTTACACATGAGCTCTGGGTTCTCATGGCTCAGACACATCTTGGAAATCTCTACCTCCAGGCCCCACAGGCACCTCCAGCTTTACATGTTTAAAACAGAACTTCTATCCCACGCCTCCTGAACTCGTTTCTCCTCCTGCATGAACTCTTTCAGGCCTCAGCCTCACATCTCACCTGCCAGTCCAGCTAGAAAGTTTGTCCTCAGTTCGACTCTGTTCTCTGTCTCAAGCCTCGTGCCCAATCAACCAGCAAGACCTAAAAGTTTTCCCTCCTAAATGGTTTACAAAAGCATTCCTTCTGCTGCATCCCTATCCTGGTTCAACCCAGGTCATTTCTCAGCTGAGCTGTTGGAATGGCTTCCTCGCCAGTCTCTCTGCTTCCCTTCACCATAGCATCTGCAGAGGCTCCACCTGCTCTCTCTGCAATTCTGGGTGTGTCTGCTGTGAGTGCCAAGGAAGGCCACCTCTCACAAGTTGGCCTAAGCATGATCTGGCCCTGTCCTGTTTTGTAAACTTTACCTCTTGTCACGCCCAATGACACTATCCTTCACAGTTCGTTGTTGTTGTTGTTGTTTCACTATTTGTGTTTTGGGTTGTGCCTTTTTTTTTTTTTTTTTTCATTTTGTTCATGTTCTTTTTATCCACCTGTACCCTTCTTGACTAAGCAAACTGAGCTAAGACTTTTAGACTCAGCTCTCACAAAAAGTCTTTTCTGAAACCACAGACTCACAGAGATGCCTGAGAAAACATAAAGGAACACATTCCCACTTCAGACTCAAATGAACCAAAGATGTTACCCATTAACAGATTTTACTAATAATTTTAAAGATACAGGCAATCAAGAGGCTCAAGTGTAAATAAACAGAGGCCTGGAGTTTGGAGAATGGCTCCCACATCTTTCTTTTTGACATCAGACAAGTGCTCTGTGGCCCACAGTAATAAAGGTATTTAAAGATTATGTCCTCGAAAATTAATTCAAGATGGATTAGAGACAAATACTAGACCTAAAAACCACGAAAACCCTAGAAGAAAACCTAGGTAGTACCATTCAGGACATAGGCATGGGCAAGGACTTCATGTCTAAAACACCAAAAGCAATGGCAACAAAAGCAAAATTGACAAATGGGATCTAATTAAACTAAAGAGCTTCTGCACAGCAAAAGAAACTACCATCAGAGTGAACAGGCAACCTACAGAATGGGAGAACATTTTGCAATCTACTCATCTGACAAAGGGCTAATATCCAGAACCTACAAAGAACTCAAACAAATTTACAAGAAAAAAAACAACCCCATCAAAAAGTGGACAAAGGACGTGAACAGACAATTCTCAAAAGAAGACATTCATACAGCCAACAGAC
>NW_016879648.1:0-591 GCF_001698545.2 Rhinopithecus bieti
A
This sequence comes from Rhinopithecus bieti, assembly GCF_001698545.2. Taxonomy (NCBI): domain Eukaryota; kingdom Metazoa; phylum Chordata; class Mammalia; order Primates; family Cercopithecidae; genus Rhinopithecus; species Rhinopithecus bieti. The sequence continues at coordinate 2 of NW_016879648.1, forward strand.
GACTTAGACTCCCACACAATAATGATGGGAGACTGTAACGCCCAACTGTCAATATTAGACAGATCAATGAGAGAGAAAATTAACAAGAATATCAAGGACTTGAATTCATCTCTGGACCATGCAGATCTAATAGACATCTACAGAACTCTCCACTCCAAATCAAGAGAATATACATTCTTCTCAGCACCACATCGTACTTATTCTAAAATTGACCACATAACTGGAAGTAAAACACTCCTCAGCAAATGTAAAAGAACAGAAATCACAACAAACTGTCTCTCAGACAACAGTGCAATCAAATTAGAACTCAGGATTAAGAAACTCACTCAAAACCGCACAACTACATGGAAACAGTCACCTGCTCCGGAATGACTGCTGGGTAAGTAACAAAATGAAGGCAGAAATAAATAAGTTCATTGAAAACAATGACAAAAAGGACACAATGTACCAGAATCTCTGGGACACAGCTAAAGCCATGTTTAGAGGGAAATTTATAGTACTAAATGCCCACAGGAGAAAGCAGGAAACATCTAAAATTGATACCCTGACATCACAATCAAAAGAATTAGAGAAGCAGGAGAAAACAAATT
>NW_016879649.1:0-336 GCF_001698545.2 Rhinopithecus bieti
ATTTATTACTAAGATAATGCTGAGAAAAAGAACCAGTATACTCAGCGCAAGCCACTTGCCAACCTTCATGAGTTTTCAATAGAGGTGAATTTTTTTTAATGGCTTTATTAGCCAAAAACAGCCACTCTAGAATATTATTATCTTGGTGTAAAACGGCCGTTGGTGAATGGGGAGTATGAAAAAGACACAACGAAAGTGGAAGATTGGGTGCAATATAATCAAGGTGAGCTTCACTAATTCTATTTTCTACAAATGACGGGTTTTCTTCTGCTACCGGGGATAATTGACGAGAACTATTTAAATCTGAATCTCTTTCTAAGGTAGCAAATAGATGTT
>NW_016879650.1:0-1407 GCF_001698545.2 Rhinopithecus bieti
CCTACTTAAGCCTCAGCAATGGTGGGCACACCTCCCCCAGCCTCGTTGCTGTCTTGCAGTTAGATCGCAGACTGCTATGCTACCAATGAGGGAGGCTCCGTGGCCGTGGGACCCTCCCGGCCAGGTATGGGATATAATCTCCTGGTGTGCCAGTTTGCTTAAAGCGCAGTATTGGGGTGGGAGTTACCCAATTTTCCAAGTGTTGTGTGTCTCAGTTCCCCTGGCTAGGAAAAGGGATTCCCTTCCCCTTGTGCTTTCCAGGTGAGGCGATGTCTTGCCCTGCTTCAGCTCTCACTGGTCGGGCTGCAGCAGCTGACCAGCACAGATTGTCCTTCACTCCCTAGTGAGATGAACCCAGTACCTCAGTTGAAAATGCAGAAATCACTGGTCTTCTGTGTCGCTCTCGCTGGGAGTTGGAGACTGGAGTGTTCCTATTCGGCCACCTTGCTCCGCCCTGCTCCCTTCCCAAATATCCCTTTCTAGATTCCATGAAAACAGTGTTTGCATACTGCTGAATTAAAAGAAATGTATTACTCTGTGAGATGAATTGACACATCACAAAGAAGTTTGTTAGAAAGCTTCCTTCTATTTTTTTTCTGAGGATATTTCTTTTGTCAGCATATGCTTCAAAGAAATCTAAAATATCATTTTCAAATTCCCCAAAAGAGTGCAACCAAACTGCTCCATGAAAAGAAAGGTGTGACTCTATGAGATGAATTCACGCATCACAAAGCAGTTTCACAGATGGTTTCTTATTGGCTTTATTGGAGGATATTTCCTTTTTCACAGTAGGCCTCAATGAGCTGTCAAATATCCCTTAGCAGATTCCCTGATAACAGCGTTAGCAACTTTTGCATGAAAAGAAAGGTGTAATTCTGGGACATGAATTCACACATCACAAAAAAATTTCTCAGAAAGCTTATATCGAGTTTTTGTCTGAGGATATTTCCTTTGTCACCATAGGCTTCAAGGTGATCCAAAGTATCCCTTCTCAGTTTCCCTGAAACCAGTTTTACCAATCTGATTCAGGAGAATTTTGTAACTCTGTGAGCTGAATTAACACATCACAAAGCAGTTTCTCAGAAAGCTTCTTTCTACTTCTTATATGAGGATACTTCTTATGCTACCATAAGCTCCAATGCACTCTGAAATATCAGATTACAGAATCCAAGAAAACAGTGTCAGCAAACTGCTCTAAGAAAAGGACACTGTAACTCTGGGAGATGAATGCGTACATCACCAAGCAGTTTCTCACAGAACTTCTTTCTAGTTTTTATCTGAGGTTATTTCCTTTTTCACTATAGGCCTCAATGTACTCCAAAATATCACGTTGCAGATTCCATGAAAACAGTGTTAAAAAACTGTGTCATGAATAGAAAGATGTACCTCTGTGACAGGAATTCACAT
>NW_016879651.1:0-591 GCF_001698545.2 Rhinopithecus bieti
GGGAAGACATTTCATTGCTTGACACACTCCTTCAGTTGCCACTGACTGTCCCTTCCCAGAACCCTCAAAGACCGACTTTCAAACTGGAAAATGCAGAGTAAGCTCCAACCCTGTGAAAAGAATGGACATGTCAGAGAGCAGTTTCTTTGAGTGCTTCTTTCTTTTTTTTATTGGATGGCATTTAACTTTTTGCAATAGTCTTCAATGTGCTCCGAATATCACTCTTTTGGTTTTACAGGAACAGTGTTCATAATGTGCCTTATGAGAAGAAAGTTATAACCCCCTGAGTGGAATGCAACATCATCAAGCAGATTCTCAGAAACCTTCTCTGCAGTTTTTATCTGACTATATTTCCTATTTGACCATAGGCCTGAATGTGATCCCAAATATCCCTTCGCAGATCCATCTGGGAGGGAGTTTCCAAGCTGCGTAATGTAAAGAAATCTTCACCTTGTGAGATGATTACACATACCACAGAGTAGTTTCCTAGAAAGCTTCCTTCCAGTTTTTGTCTGAGGCTATTTCCCTTTTCACCATCGGCATCAACATGCTCCCGAATATCACTTGGCACCTGTTTCTCTAAAAGGGTTA
>NW_016879652.1:0-2134 GCF_001698545.2 Rhinopithecus bieti
ACTTGTCAGCACCCATCAACTCGTCATTTACATCAGGTATAACTTCCAATGCCATCCCTCCTCCCTCCCCCTTCCCCACAATAAGCCCTGGTATGTGATGTTCCCCTTTCCGTGTCCAAGTGATCTCATTGTTCAATTCCCACCTATGAGTGAGAACATGTGGTGTTTGGTTTTCTGTTCTTGCGATAGTTTGCTGATAATGATGGTTTCCAGCTGCATCCATGTCTCTACAAAGGACACGAACTCATCCTTTTTTATGGCTGCATAGTATTCCATGGTGTATATGTGCCACATTTTCTTAATCCAGTCTGTCACCGAGGAACATTTGGGTTGGTTCCAAGTCTTTGCTATTGTGAATAGTGCCACAATAAACATACATGTGCATGTGCAAAGGACCAGTTTTCTATGATGTTCAAAATGATAGTGTGTACAGAGGCTCAATAAATGTAGGTTGACTTGGTGCAGTGATTACTGTCTTTTAATGCCACAGAAATTATAGTCATAACCCATGGGTATCAATTATATCAAACTATATAAGATCCATACAAGAAAAAATACTTTTTTTATGTCCTTAAAAATATTAAGAAATGTGGAATCAGAAAATGGAAGGAAAGGAATAATTAAAAGAGTCATTTTATATTATACTGCTTCAATGTTCATAGCTAATTATTTAAGCATTGAAAACATTTTCAGAATGCAAATTAATCCTGTTCATCCTAATGTGTCTTGCTTTCATATATTTTATAAAAGTAATTGGTATAATATTCATCAAAACCATTTTAGTGATCTCTTCAAATCTAGATTTTCCTTACACTTCAGTGCCAGAGAATTTTAGAAGTGAGACCAAGGTCTGTTGAAGAAAGTACTAGTGATGTAGCCTTTATTATGTTGTCTCAGCAAGACTGAAGATAACGATTTCAGCCCTGATCTAGAAAGATAAAGAGGCAATGTTTTCTAACACAAGATCCCATCTATCAGTAAGTCTCAAAGCCCCACCCTAATAGATTATAAACCAGTTGTTACTGCTATCTCATTCATTTCCCCTCTGCCGTACTTCTTCCCAGTTTCTTGGTTATCTCAAGGCCTTTGGGAAACAAGACTATTCTTCAGAAAATGTTCAAGGTCCTTGAATACAGAGACTATTTACTAGAGATGATAATGACCCAAATTTCTTATATTAAAAGCAACAACAATTCTTTGAATTTCTAGGCACTGCTACAAAGAAAGAGTTGATGTAAGTGTATATCTTTTTTTTTAATACTCTCTTAAGTTCTAGGGTACATGTGCACAACTTACAGGTTTGATACACAGGCATACATGTGCCATGTTGGCTTGCTGCATCCGTCAACTCATCATTCACATTACGTATTTCTCTTAATGCTATCCCTCCCCCATTTCCCTCCTCCGTGACAGGCCCCAGTGTGTGATGTTCCTCGCCCTGTGTCCACGTGATTTCATTGTTCAATTCCCACCTACGAGTGAGAACATGCGGTGTTTGGTTTTCTGTCCTTGTGATAGTTTGCTGAGAATGATGGTTTCTAGCTGCATCCATGTCCCTGCAAAGGACATGAACTCATCCTTTTGTATGGCTGCTATAGTATTCCATGGTGTATATGTGCCACATTTTCTTAATCCAGTCTGTCACTGATGGACATGTGGGTTGGTTCCAAGTCTTTGCTATTATGAATAGTGACACAATAAACATACATGTGCATGTGCCTTTATAGTAGCATGATTTATAATCCTTTAGGTATATACCCAGTAATGGGATCGCTGGGTTAAATGGTAATTCTAGTTCTAGATCTTTGAGGAATTGCCACACTGCCTTCAACAATTGTTGAACTAATTGACACTCCCACCAGCAATGTGAAAGTATTACTATTTCTCCACATCCTCTCCAGCATCTGTTGTTTCCTGACTTTTTAATGATTGCCATTCTAACTGTTGTGAGATGGTATCTCATTGTGGTTTTGATTTGCATTTCTCTGATGACCAGTGATGATGAGTATTTTTTCATGTGTCTGTCGGCTGCACAAATGTCTTCTTTAGAGAAGTGTCTGTTCATATCCTTTGTTGATTTTTTGATGGGGTTGTTTTTTTCTTGTAAATTTGTTTAAGTTCTTTGTAGATTCTG
>NW_016879653.1:0-611 GCF_001698545.2 Rhinopithecus bieti
TGAGGCTGCAGAGAAAAGGGAATGCTTATACACTGCTGGTGGGAATGTAAATTAGTTCAACCACTGTGGAAAGCAGTTTGGAGATTTTCCAAAGAAGTTAGAACTACTATTCAACCCAGGAATACCATATAATGTGACTGAGACCCTCTCCAGCATGCTTTACATGCTTTACATAGTGTAAAGTTATGCTCAGTACATAATTTTACACTATGTATTAACAATATAGGTTACAAATCCCACAGTATAATGGTATAATTTTTCTATCAATAGTCATATATATTTTAAAGAACTAAAGAAAGAAGAGAGAACACTATTATTTTATTTTGTTAAACATGGAGTATCAAACATAGAGTTGGGAAGAGATACACAGAACTGGCTGGCTCTAGCACACCACTGAAATCCAAGTACTTCCTATTTCCATGGATGAGTTCTCACTTTCCTTCACAGTACTAGAATTCAGAATGTCTCAAGAATGTCTTTTGCATTAGCATGATGTGAGAATATATATTGGTTATTCTTCAAAATAAAGTTTCATTGGCAATTCTATTTCTTTAAAACACTATTAGAGGTGCCTAGACCCATAAAATTTTCCTCTTCAAAAGACTTAAGGA
>NW_016879654.1:0-627 GCF_001698545.2 Rhinopithecus bieti
TTTAACTATGTAACAAACCTATACATTCTGCACATGTACCCCAGAGCTTAAAATAAAAGTTGAAGAAAAAAATATCTTATTGCTAAAAAAAAAAATGCGAATGATCATCTGCGCCCTCAGTGAGTTGTAATCTTTTTACTGATGAAGGGTTATGCGTTGATGTTGATGGCTGCTGACTGGTCAAGGAGGTGGTTGCTGAAGGCTGGGGTGACTGTGGCAATTTCTTAAAATAGGAAAACAATGAAGTTTGCCACATCAATTGATTCTTCTTTTCATGAAAGATTTTTCTGTAACATATAATGCTGTTTGATAGCCATTTACTCATAAGGGAGCTTCTTTCAAAACTGAAGTCAACCCTCTCAAATCGTGCCACTGCTTTACCAACTAAATTTATGTAATATTCTAAATCCTTTGCTGTCATTTCAACATTGTTTATAGCATCTTCACCAGGAGTAGATTCCATCTCAAGAAACCACTTTATTTGCCCACCCATTGTTTATAGCATCTTCACCAGGAGTAGATTCCATCTCAAGAAACCACTTTATTTGCCCACCCATAAGAAGCACCTCCTTATCCCTTAGTTCAGTCATGAGAAAGCAGCAATTCAGTCACATCTTCAGGATCCAC
>NW_016879655.1:0-1530 GCF_001698545.2 Rhinopithecus bieti
TCTCATTCCACCTAACGAGAAGCACCCACAGGTGTGGAGGGGCAGGCCAACCCTTCAATCAGAGAGCACATTCTTGGAACGCTTCCTTTTCAATTTATTTCAGTATATTTCACTATTTGCCATAGTCCTCAATGCGCTATGAAATATGACATTTTCGGTTTCACAGGAACAGTGTTCAAATGCTGCCTTGTGAGAAAAGAGGTATAACTCCCTGAGTGGAATGCATACATCACAAGGTAGTTTCTCAGAAACCTTCTATCCAGTTTTATATGAAGATATCTCCTCTTTCACCATAGGTCTGAATGTGCTCCCGAATATCCCTTCACGTATCCTTGCATGATGGAGTTTCCAAAGTGCCTAATATAAATTAAAGTTTTAACTATCAGAGATTAATAAATATATCTAACACAAAGCAGCTTCACAGAAATCTTCTTTCCAGCTTTTGTCTGAGGATTTTTTTTTCACCATAGCCCTCCCTGTACTTCAGAGTGTCTCTTGGTAGCTCTTTCTCCAACATTGATTCCAGAATCCTATAGGAGAAGAAAGGTATATTTCTGTGAGTGGAATGCACACGTCACAAAACAGCCTCTCAGAAAGCTTCTCTCCAGTTTCTGTCTGAAGATGCTTCCTTTCTCACCATAAGCCTCAAAGTGCTCCTGAATATGCCTTCTCAGACTAATCAAAAACAGTGTTATGATACAGCTCAATGAAAAGAGAAGCTTAACTGTGTGAGCAGAATTCACGTGACACAGAGCAGTTTCACAGAAAGCTTCCTTCTGGTTTCTCTCTGAGGTTATTTCTTTTCAGGATATTCTAAGGAGCATTTCCCAATGTCCTTTCTCAGAGTCCACAGAAACAGTGATTTCAAACTGCTCAGTCCAAAGAATGATTTAACTCTATGAGATGTATACAAACATCACAAAAGAGTTGCACAGAAAGCTTCTCTCCAATTTTCAATGGAAGACATTTCCTTGCCTCACACAGGCCTCTGGTTGCCAATTACTATCCCTTCGCAGAAATCCCGAAGACCGACTTTCAAATTGGGAAATGTAGAGAATGCTTTAACACGTTCAAAAGAATGGACATGACAGAGAGCAGTTTCTTCAAGTGCTTCATTTTGGTTTTTTTGGACTAACTTTTTGCGATAATCTTCAATGTGCTCCGAATATCACTCTTTTGGTTTTACAAAAACAGTGTTCAAACTGTGCCTTATGAGAAGAAGGTTATAACTCCCTGAGTGGAATCCACACATCACCAAGCAGTTTCTCAGAAAGCTACTTTCCAATTTTTATATGACTATATTTCCTATTTCACTATAAGCCCAAAGATGATCTCAAATATCCATTTGTGAATCCATCCACGAGGGAACTTCCAAGCTGCGTAATGCAAACTAACCTTCAACTATGTGAGATGAAAAAACATAGCAAAATCAGATTCACAGAAAGCTTCTTTGCAGTTTTATCTGAACATATTTCCTTTTCCCCATAGTCTGGAATGTGCTCCCGAAGGTCCCTTCGTGGATCTGTTCAT
>NW_016879656.1:0-840 GCF_001698545.2 Rhinopithecus bieti
AAAAAGCTGATTCTTTGAAAAGATAAATTAAATTAATAGACCATTAGCAAGATTAACAAAGAAGAGAGAAAATCCAAATGACCTTACTAAGAAATGAAACATGAGATATTACAGTTGACACCAGAGAAATACAAATGATCATTTAAGGCTACTATGAACACCCTTACACACATAAATTAGAAAACCCAGAAGAGATGGATAAATTCCTGAAAAAAATACAACCCTCCGAGCTTAAATCAGGAAGAATTTGATACCCTGAACAGACCAATAACAACCAGCAAGACTGAAATGGTAATTTAAAAATTACCAACAAAAAAAAGTCCAGGATCAGACAGATTAACAGCAGACTTCTACAAGACATTCAAAGAAGAATCGATAACATTCCTTTTGACACTATTCCACAAGACAGAGAAAGAGGAAACACTCCCTAATTCATTCTATGAAGCCAGCATCACCCTAATACCAAAACCAGGGAAGGATATGACCAAAAAAGAAAACTACAGACCAATATCCTTGATGAATGTAGATGCTAAAATCCTTAACAACTATTCACAATAGCAAAGACTTGGAATCAACCCAAATGTCCATCTGTGACAGACTGGATTAAGAAAATGTGGCACATATACACCATGGAATACTATGCAGCCATAAAAAAGGATGAGTTTGCGTCCTTTGTAGGGACATGGATGCAGCTGGAAACCATCATTCTTAGCAAACTATCACAAGAAGAGAAAACCAAACACCGCATGTTCTCACTCATAGGTGGGAACTGAACAATGAGATCCCTTGGACTCGGTAAGGGAATCATCACACACTGGGGCCTATCATGGGGAGGGGGGA
>NW_016879657.1:0-336 GCF_001698545.2 Rhinopithecus bieti
CTTTACGGAGCGCGCATGCGGCTAGATATTATTGATACTCCGGTTTTCCTTTGCAGGAATTGTAACCCACATTCTTTTGCAGAAAGAGACTACAAACTATTACAGAATGGGTAATACCCAGAGCACACCCCTATCTCTCCTTATAAATAATTTCAAGGATGTTAGAGCAAGGGGCCATGATCTTAGTGTGGAAATCAGGAGGGGAAAGCTAATTACTCTGTGCCGCTCCGAATGGCCCGCCTTTAATGAAGGGTGGCCACCCGAAGGGACATTCTGTCTTCCTGTCATCGCTAGAGTAAAGCCCAAGGTTTTTCTACCTGGGCGTGCTGGCCACCC
>NW_016879658.1:0-627 GCF_001698545.2 Rhinopithecus bieti
CGATCAAGCATATAAACAGAAGCAAAGACAAAACCACATGGTTATCTCAATAGATGCAGAAAACACATTTGACAAAATTCAACAGCACTTCATGCTGAAAACTCTCAATAAACTAGGTATTGATGGGACATATCTCAAAATAAAGGAGCTATTTATGACAAACCCACAGCCAATATCACACTGAATGGACAGAAACTGGAAGCATTGCCTTTGAAAACTGGCACAAGGCAGGGATACCCTTTCTCACCACTCCTATTCAACATAGTGTTGGAAGTTCTGGCCAGGGCAGTCAGGCAAGAGAAAGAAATAAAGGGTATTCAATTAGGAAAAGAGGAAGTCAAATTGTCCCTGTTTGCAGATGACATGATTGTCTATTTAGAAAACCCCACTGTTTCAGTTCAAAATCTCCTTAAGTTGATAAGGAACTTCAGCAGTTTCAGGATACAAAATCAATGTGCAAAAATCACAAGCATTCTTACACACCAATAACAGACAAACAGAGAGCCAAATCATCAGTGTACTCCCATTCACAATTGCTCAAAGAGAATAAAATACCTAAGAATCCAACTTACAAGCGATGTGAATGCCCACTTCAAGGAGAACTACAAACCACTGCTCAATAAAATA
>NW_016879659.1:0-742 GCF_001698545.2 Rhinopithecus bieti
TGGCTGAGCCTTTCAAAGGCTCATGAGGGATGGTGGGTTTTTGCAGGGACAGTGATGCACTGTGTATGGCACACATTTTATCTGATTGTGTGTTATAGATAACTGATAGCAATGCAAACAAAACTTGGGGAAAGTTGTTTTCACGTACACATTGATTTTAACATTCCTGGTCTATAAATACGTCTGTTCTCTGGATTTTCCTTTGAACTGGTTTTCACACTTCATCTGCTTCCTCGTTAATTAGATAAAAAGTTGAAATAGAAGTGATGGGAAGATTGGGCATCCTTATTTGTTTGTGACCTTCAAGGAAAAGCTTTCAGTACTGGAAGTCCTAGTGAGAGTAATTGGGTAAGAAAAAGAAAGCTCTGCAAAGCAGCAAGGAAGAAGGAAAATTGTCTGTCTGCAAATGACACAATTTGATAGAGAAAATCCAAAAGCCTGCACCAAAAAAACTGGTAGAATTAATGAATGCAGTAAATTTACAGGATTCAAATTCAACATAAAGGTACAAAGTTTTAGTAATGTTGGATAAATAAGTCTGAGATCCTAATGTACAGCATGGTGTCTTCAGTTAATACTGTAGTACATACTACACATTGGCTAAGTGTAGATTTTTAGGTACTCCCACCATTTTGACAAAAAGACTACTATGTTTTAAAAAACATATTAATTTTCTTGATAATAGAAATCCTTTCACTGTATATGTAAATTTATATCGAAACATGTTGTGCACTTCAATATA
>NW_016879660.1:0-2034 GCF_001698545.2 Rhinopithecus bieti
TGTGACGGAGTCTCGCTCTGTCGCCCAGGCTGGAGTGCAGTGGCGTGATCTCGGCTCACTGCAAGCTCCGCCTCCCGGGTTCAGGCCATTTTCCTGCCTCAGCCTCTCAAGTAGCTGGGACTACGGACGCCTGCCACCACGCCCGGCTAATTTTTTGTATTTTTAATAGAGACGCGGTTTCACCGTCTTAGCCAGGATGGTCTCAATCTCCTGACCTCGTGATCTGCCCGCCTCGGCCTCCCAAAGGACTTAAGGATTCTTTATGTCAACCGTTTCATCTTGGAGTTGGAGAAACTAAGACCCAGACAATCTAACATGTCTGATATGTGGCAAAATATAGTCTTTATTTTGTGTATCGTATCTGAATATTGGAATTAAATACAACAGCAAAAATTATATTAATTAAGATCCCTTTAAATATCTGCAGATAGGACTTTCAAATTATGATGTAAATTTATGCAAAATACCTAAATCAGAAGCTTCCCCAGTTTTGATATAATACAATCTGCTACTCTTACTATAGATTCCTACATTTTTTCCTTCAGTCCGTTGAAAAATGAAAGTGCCAAATTCTTTCTTTTTTCAGCCCTTCCCCTTGGAATTCCTGTCACTCTTATTTAGCATACCTTATTTTTTTCATGGAAATAGCACTGTTTAGTTTATTAAAAATTCATGGGACACAATTTTCTCTTGAGTACATAGAGCCTAAGGCTTTCTACCATGTCTATATCATTGCCTAAAAACTTACCTATATTTAAAAGATTCATGAATTTAGAGTTACTACAACTATAGTTGTAGTATATAGAATTACTACAACTAAAAGCAGTGCTTTTTTTATAGTTGTAGAAACACAGAATTAGAAAAATATATAAGAGGTCATTTATCCTGTCTTTACTTCTGGAAAGACTTGTCTTATGTAATCAAAATAGATAAATAACAGTCTTATTCTTAAAAAAGAAGATATCAGCACTCATATTAGTGTATAATGAATATTTCAGTGAAGGGATTTATTTCTTGTGGAATGAGCTTTTTGTTGCAACAATAATTCTAATTTTTCTTATCAAATAAATGGGCTTTTAAATAGCCTCCATGCTTCAAAATTCCTATTTTCCAAATTTTCATGATTACATATCTCCTACTCTGTTTATAAAACTTCTATATCTCAAAGTAAGAACCTAGATAATCATTCATTATGAGCATAAGCACCTCGATATGTCTAATATTAATAGTAATAATTACTTATCAAATACATATCATGTTCCAAGGACTGTGCTAAAAAGAACTTTACAGAGGATGTCTCAAATAATCACAATAACCCCATCAGGGAAAGATATCAACCCTATTTCATACCTGAGGAAACAGTCTTAGAAAGATTAAATGGTTTGCCCAAAACGCAAAGCTAGAGAGTGGCAGAGTGCGATTTAATCCAGTCTGTTTGATTTCAAGGCCTTATTATTTCCTACTATGTAAATGTTTCCTACATTAGAGCTACACTTCACTTGTTAATATAGATGAAGATTGAAGCTTTCGGTAAACATGAAAATGAAAGCTAATAAACATCTTTTTAAAAAATAAGAGTACAGAAAGTCATTAGTTAAATTATAATAGATAACTTGATTAATAGAGACTCTTAAGTATTCTGCTCAATCTCAGAATGAATAAAGAGATGAATACAATCTTTTTATTCATCCAGAGACTTCCAAAATATACTTGAAGGTCCAGCTCAAAGGCCACTTCTTGTCCCAGCTAGAGCAATCAGACAAGAGAAAGAAAATGTGAAAATAATGAAAATGTAAGTTAGTTCAGCCACTGTGAAAAGCAGTTTGGTGATTCCTCGATGAACTTAAAATGGAACTACCATTCAACCCAGCAACCCCATTACTCAGTATATACCCAAAGGAATATAATAATTCTACCATAAAGACACATGCACACATATATTTATCACAGCACTATTCACAATACTAAAGATGTAGAATCAACCTAAATGCCCATCAACAGTAGACTGAACAGTAGACTGATAAAGAAAATGTG
>NW_016879661.1:0-1266 GCF_001698545.2 Rhinopithecus bieti
AACAAATTTCTTGTTTTCCTGGAATTTCTGGTACTGGTACAATTAGTTCATCACAGAAAGTTTGAAACACTGGTTCAGGAGAGCGTTTGTAAACTTCTCCTCGAACCAAGATATTTACTTGAGGATCCAGTCTAGTCCCATCAATTCCTAAGGTCACACACTCCTCTTCTTTCCAGCAAGGATCAAGGGGATTGGTTATTACTAGCTCTAAGGGGTTACACTGTCCCTTAGTACAGGAAGGGCCATATTTTCCTTTCTGAAGGTGGACTGGATCCTTTTCATCATTTTTTTTTCTTTTATCCAAGTGGCCTAAATGACACAAGACCAGTATTTACATTTATTTCCACACAGTCCTAATTTATGACAGATGTACTTATTTTCTGCCATATAGCCTCTTTTCTAATTAAAAGAACCACACCTTATTCCTAACATTACTATTAATGACAGCACAGGCATCATATTTTAAGGTGACTTGTTTGGGCACCCTTCTTTTTTTTTCTTTTTCTGTTTTGGCTAACACTTTACTCATATCATTTATGAGCTCCCAGTCCTTAGTTCTTAATCTTATTTTAAGAACTGTGGTCATGGGAGGCTCAGATGGGTCGTAACACACATCAGGTTAGTCATTCCCTGGGCTACGTACCTTGTATAGAATAACATTATACAAACAAGTTCTTCTCAGAGTTCCAGTACACTTATAATAACTGTAAAATAATAGGACCTTAGCAACCTTTTGTTCTATCTCAGTGACTTGATGTATACACTGGAAACAGCCCTCAGTCTGAGGAAGGTCAGTTGAAGTCCTTACTGTACAAGTCCAAATTTTAAGGAAAATGAGTCCCGCGATGAGTTTCCTCATGCTTCAGCTGTGCGTGGACCAGTCAGCTTCTGGGTGTGACTGGAGCAGGGCTTGTCGACTTCTTCAGAGTCACTTTGCAGGGCTTGGCAAAGCTGCTCCCGTTCATGTACCGCTTACAGTCTACTAATGTTTAAGGATGGTCTCGGAGGTTGGGCCTGCTAGAATAAACCGAGTCCAACACCTCTACACAGTTATGTTCAACTGGTGGAACAAGGTGGTGGGGTTTAGGGTTTTGCAAGCTTCAGTGGTTATGTGAGGATTTTCACATAGCAACCTTTGGTACTTGGTTTATCTAGCATTTATTAACCAATGATGTCCTTTGGTATTTATTAAAGTTACCACAGCATGGGGGGGCCTTTATATTCAGGTTTTGCCTAAGGGTTAGTTTATCTGCTTCTTGTGCTAAT
>NW_016879662.1:0-1264 GCF_001698545.2 Rhinopithecus bieti
AATTATATTATGCAGTGTGGAAACTCCGTCATGCACAGATCTGCAAAAGGAAATTCGGGAGCACATTCAGGCCTATGGTGAAAGAGGAGATAACTTCAGATAAAAACTGGACAGAAGCTTTCTGAGAAACTACTTTGTGATGTATGCATTCCACTCAGTGAGTTATACCTCTTTTCTCACAAGGCAGTGTTTGAACACTGTTCCTGTGAAACTGAAAAAGTGGTATTTTGGAACGCATTGAGGACTATGGCGAATAGTGAAATATACTGAAATAAAATCGAGGAAGATGCCTTCCAAGAATCTGCTCTCTGATATGTGCATTCACTTCATAGAGTTAATGCTTACTCTATCTTGCCCAGTTTCGAAACTCTGTCTTTTAAGAATCTGTGAAGGGACATTTAGTGACATCCGGAGGCTTGTGGTGAGGGAGGAAACGTCTTCGAATGAAACCTGTAGAGAAACGTTCTGAACAACTGCTTTGCGATGTGTGGATTTGTCTCATAGGGTCAAACCATTCTTTGGATATAGCAGCTTGAAATCACTGTTTTTGTGGAATCTGAGGAAGGACATATGGCAACGATCAGTAGAATATGGAGAAAGAAATATCCTCAGGTAAAATCCAAAAGAGAGCTTTCTGTGAATCTGCTCTGTGTCATCTTAATTCCTCTCACTCAGATAAACCTCTCTATTCATTGAGTAGTTTCCTAGCCCTGTGTATGTTTAGCATGTGATGGGATATTCGGGAGCACTTTGAGGCTAACGGAGAAAAAGGAAATATGTTCATATCGAAACGGGAGAGAAACTTTCCGAAGAACTGCTTTGTGACGTGTGCATTCCAGTCACAGTGTTATACCTCTTTTCTCATACAGGGTCAGGGAAACCCTTTTGGAGAAACAGGTACCAAGTGATATTCAGGAACATGTTGATACCAATGGTGAAAAGAGAAATAGCCTCAGACAAAACCTGGAAAGAAGCTTTCTAGGAAACTACTCTGTGATATGTGTAATCATCTCACATAGATAAAGCTTTCTTTACATTACGCAGCTGGAAAACTGTCATGGACTGATCCACGAAGGGACCTTCGGAAGCACATTCTGGACTATGGTGAAAAGGTAATATCTTTAGATAAAACTGGAAAGAAGCTTTCTGTCAATATGCTTTTACTATGTTTATTCATCTCACACAGATGAGCTTTCTTTATATTATGCAGCTTGGAAACTCCCTCGTGGATGGATCAGCGAAGGGATACTTGGGATCACCTTTG
>NW_016879663.1:0-741 GCF_001698545.2 Rhinopithecus bieti
TTGTACCTGTTAGACAAGACAGATGTACATATAAATCAATTATGTCATGTCACTAACATATTACACTTGATTTGCACAGACCATTATGGAATGATCCTGATAAAGAAGAAACCCCTAGTAGAATCTGGCAGAGGCTGGAGATGGTGAAAAGAGAACAATGGCCAGGAGGGCATATAACAGAAGCAGCACCCATCCTTATGAGCCTTAAACTGTGAAAAGACAGAGGGATGGGCCCTCTTGGTCAAGAGAAAAGATCTGTGAAAATGATTTTGAAATTTTCTTCTAATTCTACAGCTCTAAATCATTTAATTGCATATGTTCTGTTGTTGATTATATCTTATATTTGAATTGTACTTTACAACTGTTATCTCTCTTGTCCAGTGAGGTCTGCAAAGCAAAACAATCTTTCTGTCCTGAGAGATGCTGAAACTGTGTTAGAAGTAAGTGGTGCCACAACCATCATAGGCAAGCTAGTGGCAGAGATAAGACTATGAGCTCCCAGTACTATGATCTTTCCATCAGACTTTGAGTTATGTCAGGTACTCATAAGTCACTATGTCTATAAAGGCTTTCTAAATAATAGTGATAATTCCTGGTTACTAGATGCTTATAAAAGAGAAGGTACTGTGCTAAGCACTTAATATGCACCATCTTTAAAAAAATCTTAGAGTTAATTATGTGATAGTTATCACTGTTCTAATTGCATATGAGAAAACTGAAATTTGGAGAGGTTATATAATT
>NW_016879664.1:0-336 GCF_001698545.2 Rhinopithecus bieti
TCATAAAAAGGATGAGTTTGTGTCCCTTGTAGGGATATGGATGCAGCTGGAAACCATCATTCTCAGCAAACTATCGCAAGAACAGAAAACCAAATACTGCATGTTCTCACTCATAGGTGGGAATTGAACAATGAGATCACTTGGACACAGGAAGGGGAGCATCACACCCTGGGTCCTATTGTGGGGAGGGGGTAGCGGGGAGGGATAGCATTAGGAGATATGCCTAATGTAAATGATGAGTTGACGGGTGCAGCACACCAACATGGCACATGTATATATATGTAACAAACCTGCACGTTGTGCACATGTACCCTAGAACTTAAAGTATAATAAAAC
>NW_016879665.1:0-934 GCF_001698545.2 Rhinopithecus bieti
ATTGCTGTTCTTCTCTAAAATTACCTTTGTTTACTTTTCTCTGACTGTTTACTCTTTATTCCCTCTCATTTTCTTCTTATTCTGGATTCTTTTGGGATTTGGAATTTAAATCCATTTCTTGAGGTGTGCACTGGAACAAACCCATAGTTTGTGTTGGGCAGCAGGGATGTCACCACACTCCCTGGCTGGAAACTGCAATTTAGTTGCTGGCAGCTCCCACCCCTTTTATTGCTGGGGAAGAAGGTGAATCCTGGCTCCTGGTCCATGGGTCCCTGGATTCCCCTTGGTGTCAGTTCCCCAGAATGGTACAAAATCTCATCTTCCATTGGGACATCTGCTTTTCACTCCCTTTCTCTTCATACACAAAGAGTAGAAATAAGGCTGACTTTACCTAGAAGGCAAAGGTATTCTTGAGGAAATCATTTTATTCTGTCTTCTGTCCTTATTGTCAAGCTTATCTGAGGGTTCCTTCAGTTTTAACTGTGGTTAGTCACAGATCCATCCCATTTTAAAGTCCCGAAGTATAATGGAATCCTGGTAGAAAGGAACTTTCTACCATGTTTACTTCAATTCTCTCACCTGTATGTGAAAGCTCTGTGAAACCTCTCTACCCAGGGGTTGCTCAAGGAATTTTTAACTCAAGCATACATTCATGGCAGGAAACTCACTACTTCAGGAGGATGCTCGTTTGGGGGTAGCTTGCTTAGAAAGTTCTACCACGGATAGAAATACTTCTGTCTATCCTGTATATTCTTCCCACTGGTGAATATTTCATTTAAGAATGTACATGCCTGCAGCCCTCTGCATCTTACTTACTGACCAGAATGGTATACACATGTTCAAGGATTGTGCAATTCACACAGGTTAAGAAATTGTTTCCAGAAGATAAGATAATACTAAAATGCATACATTACTTATTTTCTTTTCTTTTTTT
>NW_016879666.1:0-1532 GCF_001698545.2 Rhinopithecus bieti
TTCATATCATAGAGTTTAATACTGCCTAGGGTAATTTATAGATTCAATGCCATTTCCCTTCAACCTACCAATGAGTTTCTTCTCAGAAATGGAAAAAACTGCTTTAAAGTTCATATGGAACCAAAAAAGAGCCCTCATTGCCAAGACAATCCTAAGTCAAAAGAACAAAGCTGGAGGCGTCATGCTACCTGACTTCAAACTATACTACAAGGCTACAGTAACCAAAACAGCATGGAGCAGTTTTCTAACACTGTTTTCCTGGAATCTGCAAAGGGATATTTTGGAGTGCATTGAAGCCAATGGTCACAAAGGAAATATTTTCAGATAAAAATCAAAAAGAAGCTTACTGCGAAACTGCTATGTAATGTGTTAATTCATCTCACAGAGGTGCACAATCCCTCTCTAGGGTCAGTTTGGTTGCAGTGTTTTTGCAGAATCTGAGAAGGGATATTTGAATCGTTTTGAATCCTGCAGTGACAATGGAAATATCCTCAGATACAATCTATAAAGTTGCATTCTGAGAATCTTCTTTGGATGTGTGAATTCATCTCACAGAGTTACACGTTTCTTTTCATGGAGAACTTTGGCAGCACTGTTTTTGGGGAATCTGAGTGGGGATATTTTGGATCACATTGAAGCCAAGGGTGACAAAGAAAATATCCCCAGAAAACACTAGAAAGAAGCTTCAGGTGATACTTTTTCTCATGTGTGAATTCATTTAACAGAGTTACACAATTCTTTTCTTGGAGCCATTTGCTAACAATGTTTTCATGGATCTGCAATAGGATATTTGGGAGTGCATTGAAGCCTTTGGTGACAAAGGAAATATCCTCAGATCAAAACCAAAATGAAACTTTCTGAGAAAGTTCTTTGTGATGTGTGAATTCATCTCATGGAGTTACATCTTTCTTGTCATTGAGAAGTTTGCTACCACTCTTTTCATTTAATCTGCAAAGGGTTATTCAGAAGCACATTGAGGAAATGGTGAAAAAGAAATTATCCTCAGATTAAAACTAGAAAGAAATTATGTGAGAAACATCTTTGTGATATGTGAATTCATCTCACTGAGTTACACTGTTCTTTTCATGGAACAATTTCGTAATACTGTTTTTGGGGAATCTGAGAAGGGATATTTTGGGTCAAATTGAAGCCTATGGTAACAATGGAAATATCCTCAGACAAAAAAAAAAAGAAGTTTTCTGAGAAACTGCTTTGTGATGTGCGAATTCACATTACAGACTTACACCTTTCTTTTCATGGAACAGTTTGCTAACACTATTTTCCTGGAATCTGCAAAGGAATATTACCGAGTGCATTGAGACAAACAGTGAAAAAGGAAGTATCCTCAGAAAAAAACTAGAAAGAAGCTTTCAGAGATTTCCGGAGCCATGAGGCCCGGAGTTAGCCGACCTCTGTTGCTTGATCTTCACAAAGAGATCAAGCATATACCTTTGCTGCATATACCTTTGCATATACCTTTGCTGCATATACCTTTGCTGACACCACTGTTAAATTCAAAACCAGCCATACTT
>NW_016879667.1:0-1261 GCF_001698545.2 Rhinopithecus bieti
AAAGACGCCCTCTTTCACCACTCCTATTCAACATAGTATTGGAAGTTCTGTCCAGGACAATCAGGCAAGATAAAGAAATAAAGGGTATTCAAGCAGGAGAAGAGAAAGTCAAGTTGTCCCTGTTTGCAGACGACATGATTCTATATTTAGAAAACCCCATCGTCTCAGCCAAAAAACTTCTTAAGCTGATAAGCAACTTCAGCAAAGTCTCAGGATACAAAATCAATGTGCAAAAATCACAATCATTCTTACACACAAATAGACAAGCAGAGAGCCAAATCACGAGTGAATTCCCTTTCACAATTGCTACAAAAAAAATACCTAGTAATACAACTTACAAGGGATGTGACGGGCCTCTTCAAGAAGAACTACAAACCACTGCTCAAGGAAATAAGAGAGGACACAAACAAATGGAAAAACATTCCATGCTCATGGATAGGAAGAATCAATATCGTGAAAATGGCCATACTGCCCAACATAATTAATAGATTCAATACTATTCCCATCAAGCTACTATTGACTTTCTAGACAGAATTATAATAAACTACTTTAAATTTCATATGGAACCAAAAAAGAGCTTGTATAGCCAAGACAATCCTAAGCAAAAGAACAAAGCTGAAGACATCACACTACCTGACTTCAACCTATACTACAAGGCTTCAGTAACCAAAACAGCATGGTACTGGTGCCAAAACAGATATATAGACCAATGGAACAGAACAGAAGCCTTGGAAATAACACCACACATCTACAACCATCTGATCTTCAACAAACCTGACAAAACAAGCAATGGGGAAAGGATTCCCTATTTAATAAATAATGCTGGGAAAACTGACTAACCATATGCAGAAAACAGAAACTGGACTCCTTCCTTACACTTTATACAAAATTAACTCAAGATGGATTATAGACTTAAACATAAAACCTAAAACCATAAAATCCCTAGAAGAAAACCTAGGCAATACTATTCAGGGCATAGGCATGGGCAAAGACTTCATAATTAAAACACCAAAAGCAATTGCAAAAGCCAAAATTGACAAATGGGATCTAATTAAACTAAAGAGCTTCTGCACAGAAAAAGAAACTATCATTAGACCAGAAAACCTACACAATGGGAGAAAATTTCTGCAATCTATCCATCTGGCAAAGGTGTAATATCCAGAATCTACAAGGAACTTAAACAAATTTACAAGAAAAAAAAACCCAATCAAAAAGTGGGTGAAGGATATGAACAGACACCTCTCAAAAGAAGATATTCATG
>NW_016879668.1:0-336 GCF_001698545.2 Rhinopithecus bieti
CCGGGCGCGGTGGCTCACGCCTGCAATCCCAGCACTTTGGGGGGCTAGGGGGGGGGAATCATGGGGGCAGGGAATCAAGACCATCCTGGCTAACACGGTGAAACCCCGTCTCTACTAAAAATACAAAAAACTAGCCGGGCGAGGTGGCGGGTGCCTGTAGTCCCAGCTACTCGGGAGGCTGAGGCAGGAGAATGGCGTAAACTCGGGAGGCGGAGCTTGCAGTGAGCCGAGATCGCGCCACTGCACTCCAGGCTGGGCCACAGAGCGAGACTCCGTCTCAAAAAAAAAAAAAAAAAAAAAAAAAATTAAATTACACTCTTCCTTAAAAACCCAAGA
>NW_016879669.1:0-1592 GCF_001698545.2 Rhinopithecus bieti
GGGTCCCTAATCCCTGGGCCATGGACATGTACTGGTCGGTGGCCTATTAGGAACTGGGCCACAGAGCAGGAGGCGAATAGTGGGTGGACGACTGAAGCTTCATCTGTATCTCTGGCCACTCACCATTGCTTGCATTACTGCCTGAGCTCTGCCTCCTGTCAGATCAGCAGTATCATTAGATTCTCACAGGAACATGAACCCTGTTGTGAATTGCACACATGAGGGATCTAGGTTGCATATTCCTTATGCGAATCTAATTCCTGATGATTTGAGGTGGAACAGTTTCATCCCAAGACCATTACCCTTCTGCACCCCACCCCTTGCCGCCTGTGGAAAAATTGTCTTCCACAGAGCCGGTTCCTGGTGCCAAAAATGTTGGTGACCGCTGTGCTTTAGAATCTGTCATGAATCTGCAGCCTCTATTATATAGTTCCCTATAGACTTTGCTTCCTACTGTCTTACATTCTGCCTTACAGGCATTTGAGTTTGCATGCCTTGTTTTTGTTAGTATGCTACGCTGGTGACATTAACCAAATGACCATGCATTTGGTCCATGCATTTGGTCCATTTGACCATGCATAAGCTTAGTTGATAATGACCTCAATGGAATAACACGACATAGTACTGTGACAATACTTCCTGCATGTATCTGCAGGTGGAATTGTAAACCTGGTGGTCCGAGATGGTCTAATTTGATCTTCCTATGTAGCTCGTTATATTAATAGTGGTAACATTTGAGGTGGTGATTCAGCGTTTCAATGCCTCTAATCATGGCAACAACAAATGTTTTCCTTCTGAATCAGCATTAACCTAGATGTTACTGCGGATCAAAATTAGACTCTACATTTTCAACCACAGAAATATCGGGAAGTAAAAATTTTTCTTAATATTGATTGCCTATGTAGGTTATGTAATTAGTGTGTATTTATAGTTCTATGATTTATGCATGGCTGCTACAGAGCTGGAGGAGGTAAAGCAACAGCGTTTTCTGAGTTGTGTGAGCAGCATTATGTTATAATGAATAGGCAATATTAATTTGGCCTGATGAGAATCGGAAAAACTAATTTAAAGTTCACGTGGAACCAAAAAAGAGCCCCCATCGCCAAGACAATCCTAAGCAAAATGAACAAAGCTGGAGGCAACACACTACCTGACTTCAAACTATACTACAAGGCTACAGTAACCAAAACAGCATGGTACTGGTACCAAAACAGAGATATAGACCAATGGAACAGAACAGAGCCCTCAGAAATAATACCACACATCTACAACCATCTGATCTTTGACAAACCTGACAAAACAAGAAATAGGGAAAGGATTCCCTATTTAATAAATGGTGCTGGGAAAACTGGCTAGCCATATGTAGAAAGCTGAAACTGTATCCCTTCCTTACACCTTATACAAAATTAATTCAAGATGGATTAGAGACTTAAATGTTAGACCTAAAACCATAAAAACCCTAGAAGAAAACCTAGGCAATACCATTTGGGACATAGGCATGGGCAAGGACTTCATGACTAAAGCACAAAATACAATGGTAACAAAAGCCAAAACTGACAAACAGGATCTAATTAAGCTAAAGATCTTCTGCA
>NW_016879670.1:0-741 GCF_001698545.2 Rhinopithecus bieti
TGTTGTCTAAATTGGCCATCAGGCCAGGCGCAGTGGCTCATGCCTGTAAAACCCCATCTCTACCAAAAATACAAAAAAATTAGCCAAGTGTGGTAGCACGTGCCTGTAATCACAGCTACTCAGGAAGCTGAAGTAGGAGAATCGCTTGAACCTAGGAGGCGGAGGTTGCAGTGAGCTGAGATCATGCCATTGCACTCCAGCCTAGGCAATAAGAGTGAAACTCCATCTTAAAAAAAAAAAGAAAAGCCTCGCCATCAATACCCACCACAGTTATGGAGGCAAGGGAAACAGGCCCTTGAAAAGAAGGTAATGTGGAGTGGGTAGCCTTCGTGTTGATTAAGAAGGGGACAGACAGCCTCCACTGTAAGAGTTACCCAAAGTGATGGTCCAGGAGGCTTCCGAGGCAATGGAGCAGCGTCAGTCTTCAGCCGCTAAGCCGAGAAGATCTGGGAAGGAGTCAGTCAGAGAGCCCTGGGCCACAGCTCCAGGGACTCTGGGAATGGCTGCTGGGTGAGTTGGACAGTCCGATTTCCAGTGGGGGTCCCGCACAGGTGGGACATGACTTAGGAGGAATCCTGGGCTGTGGGCATTCCTTGGCCCAGTGGCCAGATTTCCGGCACTTGTAGCAAGCTCCTGGGGAAGGAGGTTCTGGAGGAACCCCTGGCAGCTGTGGATCAGCTGTTTGGAGTTGTGTGCTGGAGATGGGGCTGGGGTTTATCTCACAGTGGAGGCAAGAAATTG
>NW_016879671.1:0-741 GCF_001698545.2 Rhinopithecus bieti
TCATTCATTTTTTCTTCAATCATTGAAACTCTTTCTTCCAGTTGATCGAGTCAGTTACTGAAGCTTGTGCATTTGTCTTGTATTTCTCGTGTCACGATTTTTATCTCTGTCAGTTCGTTTATGGCCTTCTTTGCATTGATTATTCTAGTTATCCATTCTTTTATCTAGTTATCTTCCATTCTTTCCATTCCATCTAGTTATCTTCCATTCTTTTTTCAAGATTTTCAGTTTCTTTGCGCTGGGTACACAGTTCCTCCTTTAGCTCTGAGAAGTTTGATTGACTGAAGCCTTCTTCTCTCTACTCATCAAGGTCATTCTCTGTCCAGCTTTGATCCATTGCTGGCGATGAGCTGCGTTTCTTTGGAGGGTAGATGTGCTCTGATTTTTTGAATTTCCAGCTTTTCTGGCCTGCTTTTTTCCCACCTTTGTGGTTTTATCTGCCTTTGGTCTTTGATGCTGGTGACATACTGATGGGGTTTTGGTGTGGGTGTCCTTTCTGTTTGTTAGTTTTCCTTCTGACAGTCAGGACCCTCAGCTGTAGGTCTGTTGGAGATTGCTTGAGGTCCACTCCAGACCCTGTTTGCCTGGGTATCAGCAGTGGAGGCTGCAGAAGATAGAATACTGCTGAACAGTGAGTGCTGCTCTCTGATTCTTGCTCTGGAAGCTTCATCTCAGGGGTGTACCCCACCGTGTGAGGTGTGAGGTGTCGGTCTGCACCTAGTGGGGGATGTCCACCAGTTA
>NW_016879672.1:0-336 GCF_001698545.2 Rhinopithecus bieti
TATAAAATATAGACATAATAGATATAGGTATAAAATATAGACATAATAGATATAATAGATATAGGTATAAAATATAGACATAATAGATATAATAGATATAGGTATAAAATATAGACATAATAGATATAATAGAGGTATAAAATATAGACATAATAGATATAATTGATAGAGTTATAAAATATAGACATAATAGATATAATAGAGGGATAAAATATAGACATAATAGATATAATAGATATAGGTATAAAATACAGACATAATAGATATAATAGATATAGGTATAAAATATAGACATAATAGATATAATAGATATAGGTATAAAATATAGACATAATA
>NW_016879673.1:0-741 GCF_001698545.2 Rhinopithecus bieti
CTGCCACCCACCCCACCATAAAATATAATCAAAAAACTGGTAAATAATTTAAAGAATTGCCTCAAAGGATTTGCAGACTAGAAAGAGACTCCCTTCTCTGGTTTAAGTTGAGAGAAACTATTTTCATTTTTTCCCCCCAAGATATTTAAAATATTCAGGAGTGTCCCACAGGGTCTTGAACTCGTAAGTGTCTGCATTTTTCTCACTATACTCTCATCCCCTCTTTTCTTTATTGATTTTTTTTAAGGTTGCTGTCGGCAACATTTAGGTCCAACTTTCAAATGAAAATCATATTTCGGATACTGGTCTTAAGTCAGACCAACTTAAGGTCTGTTTCATTCATCTGAGTTCTGTGCCCCCTGCTCTTTAGTTTAATGAGAGAGTGGAGGGAATCTTGGCTGCTGTGATTTTTCATCCTATTAGCTCTTTTCAAAGGGATCCTTATCTTGTGAGCAGAAGGGAGTGATGTCTTATATGTGGAGTCACTGTGTTTCTTCTTAGAGAAACTTAATTATCCCTCCCTACTCACCTTGAGAAGGTCTCTGGGTAGCCAGAAGCTTAGACTAAGATGAGGGTGCACGGATTGGGAAAAAATAAACATACCTCTTATTGACCAAGTCTCTGTCCCTGACGACAGGCATTGCCCCTCCTGGAAGAACTGTCAGGTGGGTATGCATTTCTGCCCCCAGCTGTCCTGAGGCCAGGAATCTGGCTGGCCATGTGGAGATGATTGTACCTGGG
>NW_016879674.1:0-741 GCF_001698545.2 Rhinopithecus bieti
TACACCTTGTGAAATCGGAAGAAATATCATCCTCTCCACCTTTGGATTTTAGGGACAATATCACAGGGGATGTCTACACCCCCTGCAATTTTCGGAATCATATCATCCTCTCCCACCCAGGATATAAGGAACAAGATGACCGAAGGGATGTACATCCACTGCCATAGTTTCAATAATGTCATCCTGTGCCCCCTGGCTGTTAGGAATAACATCATAGAGGGGTGTATACTTTCTGCGACTTTGGGACTCTCCCCGTCCCTGAATCTCCCAGAGCCAAAGGAGGTGTCCTGGGTGTGAAACCCGGGAGGAAAAGGAGCTCGAGTCTATTTCTCTGCAGAGTTCCTTCCCTGGCCCGGAGACGGAAAGGCACACGGTGTGCGGGTATAGAGACATCGTGTCCTTAGGTGGCAGTACCCTAAGGGTGGTGAAAACCCCTCCCACTGCTCACCTTGGTCTCTCTTCCTTCTCTCCCTTTTCCTTGTTCAAGGGCCCCGGGTTCCCTCGAACCTGGGGCTTCCATGGTTTCAGGTTTTCCTTTCCTTCCTTCTTCCCAAAGGTCTGGGGAACCAGGGCTCTGTTCCAGCACTTCATGGGGCACCTGGTACTTCTGGCCATGGGGCCATAGGCATCGCAGTTTCTACACTTGACCTGTGGGCAGAAAGGAAGTGATGTCAGTGAATGAGCTGAAGCCACAGGCAGCGACCCAATGTCAACATTGAGACGGATTGTGAATTCAGAACT
>NW_016879675.1:0-350 GCF_001698545.2 Rhinopithecus bieti
ATATATGTGCAGAACTTGCAGGTTTGTTACATAGCTGTACTGTGCCATGATGGTCTACTGCACCTATTAACCCATTAGCAAGTTTCCCTCCCCTCACCCCCTACCACCCAAAAGGCCCTGGTATGTGTTGTTCCCTTATCTGTGTCCATGTGTTCTCATTGTTCGACTGCCACTTATCAGTGAGAACATGTGGTGTTTGGTTTTCTGTTCCTGTGTTAGTTTGCTAAGGATGATGGCTTCCAGCTTCATCCATGTCCCTGCAAATGACACGATCTCATTTCTTTTTAAGACTGCTTAGTACAGGCTGTATATGTACCACATTTTCTTTATCCAGTCTATCATTGATGGGT
>NW_016879676.1:0-1175 GCF_001698545.2 Rhinopithecus bieti
ACGCAAATAAACTAGAAAATCTAGAAGAAATGGATAAAATATTGGACACATACACCCTCCCGAGACTAAACCTGGAAGAAGTTAAATTCCTGAATAGACCAATAACAGGCTCTGAAATTGAGGCAATAATTAATAGCCTATCAACCAAAAAAAAAAAAAAAAAGTCCAGGACCAGATGGATTCACAACCAAATTCTACCAGAGGTACAAAGCAGAGGTGGTACCATTCCTTCTGAAACTATTCCAATCAATAGGAAAAGAGGGAATCCTCCCTAACTCATTTTATGAGGCCAACATCATCCTGATACCAAAGCCTGGCAGAGATACAACAAAAAAGAGAATTTTAGACCAATATCCCTGATGAACATTGATGCAAAAATCCTCAATAAAATACTGGCAAACCGAATCCAGCAGCACATCAAAAAGTTTATCTGCCAAGATCAAGTCAGCTTCATCCCTGGGATGCTAGGCTGGTTCAACATACACAAATTGATAAACATAATCCAGGATATAAATAGAACCAATGACAAAAACCACACGATTATCTCAATAGATGCAGAAAGGGTCTTCGACAAAATTCAACAGCCCTTCATGATAAAAATTCTCAATAAACTAGGTATTGATGGGATCTATCTCAAAATAGTAAGAGCCATGTATGACAAACCCACAGCCAGTATCATACTGAATGGCCAAAAACTAGAAGCATTCCCCTAGAAAAGTGGCACAAGACAGGGATGCCCTTTCTCACCACTCCTATTAAACATAGTGTTGGAAGTTCTGTCCAGGACAATCAGTCAGGAGAAAGAAATAAAGGGTATTCAATTAGGAAAAGAGGAAGTCAAATTGTCCCTGTTTGCAGATGACATGGTCGTATATTTAGAAAACCCCATCGTCTCAGCCCAAAATCTCCTTAAGCTGATAAGTAACTTCAGCAAAGTCTCAGGATACAAAATCAATGTGCAAAATCACAAGCATTCCTGTACACCAATAACAGACAAACAGAGAGCCAAATCATGAGTGAACTCCCATTCACAATTGCTTCAAAGAGAATAAAATATCTAGGAATTGAACTTACAAGGGATGTGAAGGACCTCTTCAAGGAGAACTGCAAACCACTGATCAACGATGTAAAAGAAGACACAAACAGATGGAAGAACATTCCATGCTCATGGATAG
>NW_016879677.1:0-1174 GCF_001698545.2 Rhinopithecus bieti
ATTAAAATAAAAAAAAAAAAAAAGAAAACAAGAAACATGAAAGATAATTCTTTAAAAAATATAGATGACTTCAACAAAACATAAGAGTACAGCTATCTCTTCAATATATCGATTTTCTTTCTTTTGGGTATATATCCAGAAGTGGGATTGTTGGATTATGTGGTTATTCAATGTTTAGTGTTTTGAGCAACCTCCAAACTGTTCTCCACAGTGGTTGCACTAATTTACATTCCTACCAACAGTTTACGAGGGTTCCCTTTTCTTATTTTATTATACTTAAATTTTGGGATGCATGTGCAGAACTTGCAGGTTTGTTACATAGCTATACACGTGCCATGGTGCTTTGCTGCAACCATCAACCCAATATCTACATTAGGTATTTCTTCTAATGCATTGCTTGTCTTTTGAATATAAACCATTTTAGCTGGGGTTAGATGGTATTTCATTGTGGTTTTGATATGCATTTCTCTGATGATCAGTGATGCTGAACAAATTTTATATGCCAATTTTCCATTCATATGCCTTCTTTTGAGAAATGTCTATTGAAATCTTTTGCCCATTTTCTGATGGCAATTTAAGACTTTTCCTATAGAGTTGTCTGAGCTCCTATATTCTGGTTGTTAATCCCTTGTGAGATGGGTGGTTTGCAGATATTTTCTTCCATTCTGTGAGTTGTCTCTTCACTTTGTTGATTGTATCCTTGACTGTGCAGAAGCAACCTAAGTGTTTATTGACAGATGAATAGGATACAGAAAATGTGGTACATATACCCAATGGAGTATTACCGAGTCATAAAACAACGAGATCTAGTCATTTGCAACAACATGGATGGCACTGTGTATTACTTTAAGTAAAATAAGTCAGGCACAGAAAGATAAACATTGCATATTCTCACTTATATATCAGATCTAAAATTAAAGCAACTGAACCCATGGACATAGAGAATAGAAGAATGGTTACCAGATGCTGGAAAGGGTAGTGAAAGACTGGACTTGGGGTGGGGATGATTAACAGGTATAAAATAAATAGAAAGAATAAATAAGATCTACTATGTGATAGCACAATAGGGTGACAATAGTCAATAACAGCTGAATTGTACATTTTAAAATAAAGAATACAATTGGATTGTTTGTAACTCAAAGAATAAATGCTTGAGGGGATGGACACCCAAAAA
>NW_016879678.1:0-1322 GCF_001698545.2 Rhinopithecus bieti
ACTTGGACACAAGAAGAGGAACATCACACACCAGGGCCTGTCATGAGGTGGGGGGAGCGGGGAGGGATAGCATTAGGAGATATACCTAACGTAAACGACTAGTTAAGGGGTGCAGCAAACCAACATGGCACATGTATACATATGTAACAAACCTGCACGTTGTTCACATGTACCCTAGAACTTAATGTATAATAAAAAATAATAAATAAATCTAGTCCTACATCTTACAAAAAAAAAAAAAAGAAAGAAAGAAAAGAAAAGAGGGACTCCTCCCTAGCTCATTTTCTGAGGCCAGCATCATCCTGATACCAAAACCTGGCAGAGACACAACAAAATAAAAGAAAATTTCAGGCCAATATCCCTGATGAACATCAACGTAAAACCCTCAATAAAATACTGGCAAACTGAATCCAGCAGCACATTAAAAGCTTATCTACCATGATCAAGTCAGCTTCCTCCCTGGGATGCAAGGCTGGTTCAACATAGGCAAATCAATAAGCATAATCCATCACATAAACAGAACTAATGACAAAAAACACATGATTATCTTAATAGATGCAGGAAAACTTACAATAAAATTCAACACCCCTTCATGCTAAAACAGTTAATCAGGTATTGATGGAACGTATCTCAAAATAATAAGAGCTATTTATGACAAACCCATAGCCAATATCATATTGAATGGGCAAAAGCTGGAAGCATTCCCTTTGAAAACCAGCACAAGACATGGATGCCCTCTCTCACCACTCCTATTCAACACAGTATTGGAAGTTCTGGCCAGGGCAATCAGGCAAGGGAAAGAAATAAAGGGTATTCAAATAGGAAGAGAGAAAGTCAAATTGTGTGTTTGCAGATGACATGATTGTACATTTAGAAAACTCCATCGTCTTAGCCCCAAAACTCCTTAAGCTGATAAGCAGCTTCAGCAAAGTCTCAGGATACAAAATCAATGTGAAAAAATCACAAGCTTTCCTATACACCAATAATAGACAAACAGAGAGCCAAATCATGAGTGAACTCCCATTCACGATTGCTACTAAGAGAATAAAATACCTAGGAATCCATCTTACAAGGGATGTGAAGGACCTCTTCAAGGAGAACTACAAACCACTATTCAAGGAAATAAGAGAGGACACAAACAAATGGAAGAACATTCCATGCTCATGGATAGGAAGAATCAATATCGTGAAAATGGCCATACTGCCCAAAGTAATTTATAGATTCAATGCTATCCCCATCAAGCTACCACTGACTCTCCTCACAGAATTGGTAACAACTATTTTAAACTTCATATGAAACCAAAAAAGAGCCCACATAGCCCA
>NW_016879679.1:0-739 GCF_001698545.2 Rhinopithecus bieti
AGCTCTTATTATTTTGAGATATGTCCCATCAATACCTAGTTTATCGAGAGATTTTAGCATGAAGGGCTATTGAATTTTGTCAAAGGCCTTTTCTGCATCTATTGAGATAATCATGTGGTTTTTGTCTTTGGGTGTGGTTATATGATGGATTATGTTTATTGATTTGCATATGTCGAATCAGCCTTGCATCCCAGGGATGAAGCCCACTTGATCATGGTGGATAAGTTTTTTGATGTGCTGCTGGATTTGGTTTGCCAGTATTTTATTGAGGATTTTGCATCGATGTTCATCAGGGATATTGGTCTAAAATTCTCTTTTTTTGTTGTGTCTCTGCCAGGTTTTGGTATCTGGGTGATGCTGGCCTCATAAACACAGTTACGGAGGATTCCCTCTTTTTCTATTGATTGGAATAGTTTCAGAAGAAATGGTACCAGCTCTTCTTTGTATCTCTGGTAGAATTTGGCTGTGAATCCGTCTGGTCCTGGACTTCTTTTGGTTGGTAGGCTATTAATTATTGCCTCAGTTTCAGAGTGTGTTATTGGTCTATTCAGCGATTCAAATTCTTCCCGGTTTCAGCTTGGGAGGGTGTATGTGTCCAGGAATTTATCCATTTCTTCTAGATTTTCTAGCTTATTTGCATAGAGGTGTTTATAGTATTCTCTAAAGGTAGTTTGCATTTCTGTGGGATTGGTGGTGATATCCCCTGTATCATTTTTTATTGCGTCTATTTGATTCTTCT
>NW_016879680.1:0-422 GCF_001698545.2 Rhinopithecus bieti
ATAAATTAATTCTTGTGACCTTAAACTAACTTTGGGAGTTTCCAGCTGACCCATGTCACATCTCAAAAGAATTTGTTTTCTCTCCTTACAAATAATGATAAATTAGGCTTATTTTATATGTTAAATTCTCTAAGAAGTACTGTCAAATAATAAAAATCCTCAGGTGGAATATTTCCACCACTAGCTGGACCATTTGAGCACTTACAGTTGAACTTCATTCAATTGCCACTCTCAGTGGGACATCAACATGTTCTTACAAAAATCTGTGTGTTCTCTGGTTGTATAGAAGCTTTCCCATGCAGGAAGGCTAATCCTATAATAGTAGGTAGAAGGCTTTTAGGAAACGTGTTTCCTTGATGGGGAATTCCTGAATAAACCTCCAGCAATAGAAATCCTCATTTCGGGGAAAGGATTCCCTATTT
>NW_016879681.1:0-545 GCF_001698545.2 Rhinopithecus bieti
TTACCTGGGCTGTACTGCTGCAAGGCTTCACAGACAGCCCCCATTACTTCAGTTAAGCCCAAATTTCTTCCTCATCTGTTACCTATCTCGGCATAATTATCATAAAAACACATGTGCTCTCCCAGCTGATCATGTCCGGCTAATCTCCCAAACCCCAATCCCTTCTACAAAACAACAACTCCTTTCCTTCCTAGGCATGGTTAGTGCGGTCAGAATTCTTACCCAAGAGCCGGGACCGCGTCACGTAGCCTTTCTGTCCAAACAACCTTACTGTTTCAGCCTAGCCCTCATGTCTGCGCGCAGCGGCTGCCACTGCTTTAATACTCTTAGACACCCTAAAAATCACAAACTATGCTCAACTCTACAGTTCTCATAACTTCCAAAATCTATTTTCTTCCCCCAACCATGCTCAGGACAATGCTTATGCTGATAAGTTAGATAAAAAAGCAGCCATCAAAAGGCATCAGATCCCATCGCTCAGGACAATGTTTATGCTGATAAATTAGCTAAAAAAGCAGCTAGCTTCCAACTTCTATCCCTCATGG
>NW_016879682.1:0-1266 GCF_001698545.2 Rhinopithecus bieti
TTGTACTGACTTCTCCAGGCTGGACAACACACTCCATTTCTGATGGGAAAGATCTGGAAAAGCTGCTGACAGAGTGGCCAGACACAATACCAGTGTCTTTGGCTCTGGGGACAGTTGGCATGCCAGGGTGAGTTTCATGGATATATTTCATTTGTTTGAATGTCTGACATTGTGGTTTTCCAAAATGGTTTGTTCAGAACTTGGTCAACAGGAAGATATTTGATGCGTGATAGGCTCAGGGGCTGATTAGAGAAGATGGCAGGACTAAGCAGGAAGATCAACCTAAGTGTCCATCAATGGGTGAATGGATAAAGAAAACATGGTCTATATACACAGTGGAATACTATTCAGCCTTAAAAAAGAAGCAAATCTTGTCACTTGTGACAACATTGGAGGACTTTATGTGAAGTGAAATAAGCCAGGCACAGAAAGGCAAATACCACATTATTTCACTTAAATGTGGAATCTAAAAAAGTTGAACTCATAGAATTAGAGAGTAGAATGATGGCTACCAGGGGCCGGGAGGCTGAAGGGTTAGGGAGATGTTGGTCAAAGGATACAAAATTTCAGTTAGACCCACCATGCCTGGCATGAATGAATATTTTAGTAATTAATATTTACTAAAATTAATACCTTCTTACATTCAATTGGTGGACACTAAACAATTGCAGCACTTCTTGTTCTTTTCTGCCTTCCCTGTACCCTCTACGGGTGAGAGCTCTTCCTCTTCCTTTGTTATCCCACCCATTCTTCCCTCTGCACTGTGAACGAGGTGTAGGGCAGGAGAGGTGAAGGCAGACATGAGGAAACTTTGGTTGTTGAGAAGGTAATTTGTAATATATTAGGAGATCCTGACTCCTAAAAGAGAAGGTGATTTATTCACTCGTGTGTATTTCTTATTCATCTGATCCAAGCCACTAAGGAGTGCATGTTAATGTACGTTTACTCTAAACAATCAACCAGTGGTTCTCAGTGACCGAGGTGGGGAGTCATACATGCCCGTTTCTAAGAATCCTCTGGCAACACATCACCCTTTCAATGAGACTTCCTGTCATTATGAGTCACTGACCAATGGGATGGATCTTCTTTGCTAATTAATGCCAGAGTTTTTTGGGCCAGTTCACCTAACCCCAAAAGAGAAGCAGAGGTTACACTTTTTCTGATTGAGTTATTCCTCCTGTGACAACCAGCATCCCCCTCTCCCAATATACCTTCTAGATATTTCCAGAGTTGGCTTTCAATTAGATATTCCGATCTAAGATACAC
>NW_016879683.1:0-1176 GCF_001698545.2 Rhinopithecus bieti
AAAACAGGATGCACATTAATCACAGTATATTAAATTTATATGATTAAATATTTTATGTAGATTTTGGGGAAATTAATAGTTCTACTTTCCTAGGGCATAACACCTAAAATTATAATATTATGCCAAATATGCAATATTAGTAGGAAATAAATACCAGGAAATAAGGTTAATTACTTTTATAATATATATTTTTTCTTTGCATTTTTAACCACATTTATATATTACCTATCCAAACAAGAAACAAAGTTAACTAAAAATTTGTTTAGCAATGTATAAACAACTCATCTTGATTTTCGAAATTATTTAGTACTAAGTATTTTTATGCCTCATTTTAGGTAATTCTTATAACTCTGTAAACATTAGCTGTTATCTTTATAGTTATCCCTATTTTATAGGCAATAAAATTGACGTTCAGATAAACAGTGTGCTCAAGATCACATGGCTAGGAATGAAGAAACAAGGTTCTGAATACAATTTTAGAATGGATTGTGTGGAGCTCAGCTAAATTGGGAGAGAGAGCTGAGTGTCAGGTGTCAGAATACCTGATTCAAACAAGCCAAAAATGAAAGTTAAGCCTTTGATCTCTGTGATGGTACAGGCCAGAGGCTAAAACATGAGAAGGCACAAATTCCCCTTGTTCCATTTCCTCCATGAAATGGTGTTCCTGTTTAGGATCAAGTGGATTAGCACAGATGTGGGAATCATCTCACTGTTGAGGGCTTCAGTTTTATGGCAGCTTTATGAGGGCCAGAGGGATAGGAAAAGGAGAGGGCTAAGCGAGGGAAAAATCTGAGTTCTGAGAGTAGAGAAAAAAGTTTCCAAGACCTCTGTCCAAGGTCTCCAATAGAGATTTAGTAATGGCAGGCGGACCAAGATGGCCGAATAGGAACAGCTCCAGTCTCCAACTCCCAGCGCGAGCGACACAGAAGACCGGTGATTTCTGCATTTTCAACTGAGGTACTGGGGTCATCTCACTAGGGAGTGCCAGACAATTGGTCCTGGTCAGCTGCTGCAGTCCGACCAGCGAGAGCTGAAGCAGGGTGAGGCATCGCCTCACCTGGGAAGCGCAAGGGGGAAGGGAATCCCTTTTCCTAGCCAGGGGAACTGAGACACACAACACCTGGAAAATCGGATAACTCCCACCCCAATACTGCGCTTTAAGCAAACGGGCACACA
>NW_016879684.1:0-1793 GCF_001698545.2 Rhinopithecus bieti
CCTGTCTCTATTAAAAATACAAAAATTAACTGGGCATGGTGTTGGGCGCCTGTAATCCCAGCTACTTGGGAGGCTGAGACAGGAGAATTGCTTGAACCCGGGAGGAGGAGGTTGCAGTGAACCAAGATTGTGCCACTACACTCCAGTCTGGGTGACAGAGCAAGACTCCATCTCAAAGAAAAAAAAAAAAAAGGAAGCCACTTTTCTATATCTTAGAGTCTTTTCCATTTTCAAAAATCCCCTATGAAAAGGTATCACTGAGAAAGGTAATCTCTTAAATAATTATCAGGCATCTACAGTGTGATTTTTAAAACAGTAAATTGGGCTTCCAGTTAGAAGAGGGGTTCTAATTCTGGCTCTGTCAATTATTACCTATGTGACCTCGGGCAAAACGAGTGGATCTTGGTTTCTTTATCTGTTAAATGGCAATGCTACCACCTTCTGCAACTCCCTCATGGGATTGTCATTGGAATTTAATGGTTCCAAAAGCATTTTGCAGACTTTAAAAGATTATACAACTATAAGGTATTATTGTGATCAGCTAAACCTCTGGTAAGATTAGATAAGTTAGTTGACAACCAGAGAAATGTATGCAGCCAGTTTAAGGTGGACAGACTGACAAGGCATGGTCCAAAAAGAATTATGTCACAAGCTAAGCATGGTGGTACATGCCTGTGGTCCCAGCTACTCAGGAGGCTGAAGTGGAAGAATCACCCGAGCCCAGGAGTTCAAGGTTCAAGACCAGCCTCACAACATAGTGAAACTCCATCACACATACACACACACACACACACACACACACACACACACACAGACGAATTATGTCACAGGCAATTCAAACTTGTCAGCCCAGGCAGAGATGGCCACCACCTGACTGAGTCTCTTTCAGGCAGGCTAACACTTTAGCATGAATCTCCTCTGGTTGTCCCTGGCTCTTCTTGGCTGTGGCCTCTATGACTGGATACTCTGGATTGGTATTTCAGGTTCCAGAGCCCCACGTTTGGTCCTAGGTTCTATGCCTTAGTGCTCTTTCTTGAACTTTCTCTTCTAGTGTGCTGGTTCTGGCAGCAGCACCACCTATGGTCCAATACACCTTTCCACTGACTTCCTCAACTCACTCAGCCTTCCAGTTACAGCAACGCCCCAGATCCTTGCTTCTCTGCCTCAGTCAACAAGTATCTATTAAGTGCCTGTTATGTGATGGGAACAGTGACCCTCTACCAGGTAAGTGGTTTCTATGTCTGTAACAGCAGGGAACTGGAGGTGACAGGCAGGGCACAGGGGCACCAAGATGCAGGAGAGGAACACGGAAAAGTAAAAGGCAAAAAGGTAGATGGGAGCGGTGGTTCATGCTTGTAATCCCAGCACTTTGAGAGGACCGCTTGAGGCCAGGAGGTCAAGACTAGCCTGAGCAACAGAGGGAGACCTAGTGTCTATAAAAAATGGTTTAAAATTAGCCAGTGTGCATGTGTCTTTATAGCAGCATGATTTATACACGTATGTTTATTGCGGCACTATTCACAATAGGAAAGACTTGGAATCAACCCAAATGTCCATCAGTGACAGACTGGATTAAGAAAATGTGGCACATATACACCATGGAATACTATGCAGCCACAAAAAAGGATGAGTTCGTGTCCTTTGTAGGGACATGGATGCAGCTGGAAACCATCATTCTCAGCAAACTATCACAAGAACAGAAAACCAAACACCGCATGTTCTCACTCATAGGTGGAACTGAACAAGAAGATCACTTGGACTCGGGAAGGGGAACATCACAAACCGGGGCCTAT
>NW_016879685.1:0-312 GCF_001698545.2 Rhinopithecus bieti
TCAAGGCATTTCCAAGCCCGTGGCCTGGTTTTTAAAAGAACTCAGTAAAGTTGGAAGGGACAGGGAAAGAGATTGAATTTACAGCTGGCAAATGGAGGCCCAGAGAGATCAGATAATAATGCAATTGTTATGACTGTTATTACTACCACTGTTTGAACCTTTATGGAGTGCTTCACCGGGTACCATGCTAACAATCCCATTTAATCCTCACAACCATCATATGAGACAGTTACTAGGGTAACCTCTATTGCGTAGATGAAAATCATGGAGTGTTTGAGGTTAAGTGCTTGCTAAGATCACTTAGACAGAGCT
>NW_016879686.1:0-1903 GCF_001698545.2 Rhinopithecus bieti
AGGCATAAAACATGAATGTCAAGCAAATGGACCAGAAGATCTCAATCGGGCTTGTATTGCTGAAAATTAGGTGGATCCTTAATTGTAGCCTTTGAAGGATGCCCTGTGTAGGTCTTTCAGTGCCACAAATTGAAAGCTTCCATGTTTAATGTTATTCTCTTGCTATATAAATAAAGCAAATATATTTAGGCCAGAGTCTCACTGAGGGGAGCTGTCTCGTCATCTTTTAAACGAAATATTCTATAAACATACGCAAACAGCCCCTAAATAAATCTAAAGTCTAAAGTTTTATTGGTGTGAAATTAAATTCTTATTGGCCATATGCCTGTTTTGATGAATTGATTTATAAAGATTTTGTTAAGCTCAGGATTTTAAATGATGCAGTTCACAAAACAGTAAAGGCCATGTGAAGAGAATTATTACATCTTTAGTAACCTCAGCATTTACTTTGTTTCTTTCGCTTAGAAAATTGCTCATAATCTGGTTATAATTTTGGCCCAAATTCTTTATTCTTCCTTGAGCTAAGCAGAATAATGGAATATAATATGTCTTTATAATATAACAACACTAATACACTAATAGTAAGATTAAGTCAGGCAGTCTTTTACTTCTACCAAATGTGTAATGCAGATTGCTTCAAAATTGTGTCCACATAATCCACGCTGATCTTGCAAAAGCACTATTTCAAGCACATCATTGGAATACAGGAAGTAGCCCTGCACCTGCCGGTGAGCTCACCATTCACTGATTGGGAGAGTGACCTGGCATCTTG
Source organism: Rhinopithecus bieti (assembly GCF_001698545.2). NCBI lineage: Eukaryota > Metazoa > Chordata > Mammalia > Primates > Cercopithecidae > Rhinopithecus > Rhinopithecus bieti. The sequence continues at coordinate 773 of NW_016879686.1, forward strand.
CAAATCATGGTGTGTCTTCAGGAGAATGTGCAGTGTCTTGTAATAAATTATAATGCAAATTAGGGCTACATTGTAATCTGCTTTGTTAATGAAAATGGCAAAACAATATTGACAAACTAGGACACCTGTGGTATCTTTAATTGTATCTCATTCAGAAGTTTGCTTCTTAAGGTATAATAAAGTATGGAAGAATATTGAGTATATGTTTACTCTGGGCCTGGGAGAACTTAATTTTCTAGAGCAGTTTGTTGACTCGTGTGCAATGGGGAGAGGTACCATGATGACACTCACAGGGAGCCACTGTTCACTGACATTTGGAAGTGGTCATTGTTCATATCACGGGCGTAACACTTTGAACGATATAGAGATGCACCAACAGTTGAACTTAGAAGTAGCAGTATTGGCTTTGTGTAATAAAGGAAGCATTTTGACTTATCTCTCGTGTAATTATTTATGTGTGAATTGGGAATATAAGATTTTACCTTCCATATGGGGTAAGTCATTGAGGTTTGGGTATTTCCAATAATTAAGATTGGTTGAGTGTGGTGGCTCACTCCTGTAATCCCAGCATTTTGGGAGGCTGAGGCAAGAGGATAGCTGCTTTGGATGCTGAGGTGGAGGATCACTTGAGCCCAGGAGGTCAAGGCTGCAGTGAGCCAAGATCATGCCACTGTACTGCAGCTTGGATGACAGAGCAAGACCATGTCTCAAAAGTCACAGCTCCCTCTGGTGAATAAGAAAGTTGGTGTAAAAGTTGGGGAATTTTCAATGTTTATTACACTATAAGTGTAATAAACATTACACAAAATCATAAAGGTAATAAATTCACATTTGAAATTTAGAAAATAGAGAAAAGGGAAATTGTACATTGTCCTACCACACCATCACATGGTTAGCCTTTTGATACACAGCTCTGTATTATTACATGTCAGAAACTGCACATAAACTATGGTGGTCCCATATAATTGCAAGGTATTTTCTGCTGTAATTAGAAACACAAATACCGTTGTGTTACAGTTGCCTACAGTATTCAGTATAGTAACATGCTGTCCAGGTTTGTAGTCTAAGAGTAATAGGCTCGGCCGGGCGCGGTGGCTCAAGCCTGTAATCCCAGCACTTTGGGAGGCCGAG
>NW_016879687.1:0-334 GCF_001698545.2 Rhinopithecus bieti
TTTTATTTTATTTTATATTTTATTTTATTTTATTTTTTGAGACTGGAGTCTCGCTCTGTCGCCCAGGCTGGAGTGCAGTGGCCGGATCTCAGCTCACTGCGAGCTCCGCCTCCCGGGTTTACGCCATTCTCCTGCCTCAGCCTCCCAAGTAGCTGGGACTACAGGTGCCCGCCACCACGCCCGGCTAGTTTTTTGTATTTTTAGTAGAGATGGGGTTTCACTGTGTTAGCCAGGATGGTCTCGATCTCCTGACCTCGTGATCCGCCCGTCTCGGCCTCCCAAAAGTGCTGGGATTACAGGCTTGAGCCACCGCGCCCGGCCTGTTCTTGCCTTT
>NW_016879688.1:0-547 GCF_001698545.2 Rhinopithecus bieti
AGGGACAACACTATGCTAAGTCACTCACAAACCTATTTCTTATCAACACAGATGGTGAACATGTATTAAAGAAGGCTATATTAGATGAACCACACCCTGCTAAACACATTGATTCCCAAAGATAATGTGAGGCTCACTCACTCATGGTAGACCTGTTAAACTTAACATTTAAATACGTATCACAGAAGATGGTAGTACATGAACCTCATGCTTCTGGATGCAATGCTTCACAGAGGTAGCATTATTCTCAATCACTCACGCATCTGCCTCACTTCAATACGGAGCAAATATGTATCAGTGAACAGTGTGCCACATGCGCTATACACAGCTAAACACAGTGGCTCAGACAGTAACACAGTGTGTGGTCGTTCACCGACAGAATGGGAAGGAGGAATGTGTCCCACTCTCAGCTGCTGTGTTATCTCATACAAGGTGAGTGACTAAGTTCATTCATGAACCCGGCTCTCTTCAACACAGGAATTAAACATGTCAATGGGACACAGCACACAGTGTGATTTGTGTCTGCATCTCCCTCGTGCATGTTGTG
>NW_016879689.1:0-1236 GCF_001698545.2 Rhinopithecus bieti
AGTAGCAACTAGGCAATCAGCTATTTGATTCCCTTTGGTCAAATGTCCTGAAAGGTGTGTATGAGCCCTTATGTGTGTGATGTACACAGAGTGCATTCTAACTGCTGTTTGCAATTGGCTAAATAAAGTAATCAGTTGTTCATCTGTATGAAATCATAACTGAGCATTTTCAATTAACTGTGTGGAATGAACCATGTATGAAGAATCAGAAATCACATTAATAGGCATATCAAAAGCAGTCAATACCTCAATTACAGCTATGAGCTCTGCTTTTGGTTTTGAGCTGAAGTATAGGGTGTCTGAAAAGCTTTACCTTTTGATCCAAAATAAGAAGCTTTTCCATTACTAGACTCATCTGTAAAAACATTCTCAGCACCTTTAATTTGTTTAAATTCAGTTATTTTGGGGAGAATCCAATTAGTTAATTTCAAAAACTGAAACAGTTTCATTTTAGGCAAATTATTATCGAGAATACCACAAAGGCCACTAAATGGGCTTGCCAAGTAAGACTATTTATAAAATTTGCTGTATTTGTGCCTTCGTGAGAGGAGCAATAATTTTTCCAGGATCATATCCATGTAATTTAATAATCCGAGTTCTCCCAATCCCTATCATAGTAGCGATTTGATCCAAATAAGGAGTTAGAGTCCATGAATTAATATGTGGAAGAAAAAGCCTCTCTACTAAGTCCTGTTCTTGGACAGTAACACCAGTAGGTGAATGCTGAATTGAAAAAATTAGCAAATCTAGAGTCTTCTCTGGATCTATTCAATTTATTTGAGCTTTATGGACTTGCTTCTCAATCAGTTGTAACTCTGCCTCAGCCTCCTTTGTTAATTGCCGAGGGCTAGTGAGACTAAGATTTCCTCTAAGGATACAAAATGGATTACTCATGGCATAGGTAGAAATGCCTAGAGCAGGTTGTGTCCAATTAATGTCCCCTAGTAATTTTTGAAAGTCACTCAATATTTTCAATTAATGCCTACATATGGTTACTTTCTGTGGCACAATGGTAGTGTCACTTACTAAGGTCCCCAAGTAGGAGTAAGGAGTAGTAGTCTGAATTTTGTCAGGAGCTATAATTTAACCAGCACAAGAAATTGAATTTTGCAAGTGATCATAACATTGGAGTAATATTTCTTGAAAGGGGCAGCACAAAGTATATCATCCGTATAGTGAATAATGTAACACTGTGAAAATTTTTTATGAGTAGGTTCACTTGCTTGCCCCATATAC
>NW_016879690.1:0-1236 GCF_001698545.2 Rhinopithecus bieti
TACACCAATAACAGACAAACAGAGAGCCAAATCATGAGTGAACTCCAATTCACAATTCTACAAAGAGAATAAAATACCCAGGAGTCCAACTGACAAGGGATGTGAAGGACCTTTTCAAGGAGAACTACAAACCACTGCTCAACGAAATGAAACAGGACACGAATAAATGGAAGAACATTCCATGCTCATGGATAGGAAGAATCAATATCGTGAAAATGGCCATACTGCCCAAAGTAATTTATAGATTCAATGCCATCCCCATCAAGCTACCAATGACTTTCTCCACAGAATTGGAAAAAACTACTTTCCAGTTCATATGGAACCAAAAAAGAGCCCTCATTGCCAAGACAATCCTAAGCAAAAAGAACAAAGTTGCAGACATCATGCTACCTAACTTCAAACTATACTACAAGGCTACAGTAACCATGACAGCATGGTACTGGTACCAAAACAGAGATACAGACCAATGGAACAGAACAAAGGCCTCAGAAATGACACCAAACATCTAGAACCATCTGATCTTTGACAAACCTGACAAAAACAAGCAATGGGGAAAGGATTCCCTATTTAATAAATGGTGCTGGGAAAACTGGCTAGCCATATGTAGAAAGCTGAAACTGGATCCCTTCCCACCTTATACAAAAATTAACTCAAGATGGATTAAAGACTTAAATGTAAGATCTAAAACCATAAAACCCTAAAATAAAACTTAGGCAATACCATTCAGGACATAGGCATGGGAAAGACATCATGACTAAAACACCAAAAGCAATGGCAACAAAAGCCAAAATAGACAAATGGGATCTAATTAAACTAAATAGCTTCTGCACAGAGAAAGAAACTATCATCAGAGTGAACAGGCAACATACAGAATGGGAGAAAATTTTTGCAATCTACCTGTCTGACAAAGGGCTAATATCCAGAATCTACAAAGAACTTAAACAAATGTACAAGAAAACAAACAAACAAACAACCCCATCAAGAAGTGGGCAAAGAATATGAACAGACGCTTCTCAAAAGAAGACATTTTTACAGCCAAAAGACACATGAAAATATGCTCATCATAACTGGTCATCAGAGAAATGCAAATCAAAACCACAATGAGATACCATCTCATGCCAGTTAGAATGGCGATCATTAAAAAGTCAGGAAACGTCCGGGTGCAGTGGCTCACACCTGTAATCTGAGCATTTTGGGAGGCCAAGGTGGGCGGATCACGAGGTCAGGAGATCAAGA
>NW_016879691.1:0-1233 GCF_001698545.2 Rhinopithecus bieti
GGTTACCCACAAAGGGAAGCCCATCAGACTAACAGTGGATATCTCAGCGGAAACTCTATAAGTCAGAAGAGAGTGAGGGCTAGTATTCAACATTCTTAAAGATTGGAATTTTCAACCCAGAATTTCATGTCTAGCCAAACTAAATTTCATAAGTGAAGGAGAAATAAAATCCTTCACAGACAAGCAAATGTTGAGAGATTTTGTCACCACCAGGCCTGCCTTACAAGAGCTCCTGAAGGAAGCACTAAACATGGAAAGGAACAACCAGTACCAGTCACTGCAAAAATATGCCAAATTGTAAAGACCATCGATGGTAGGAAGAAACTGCATCAACTAACAAGCAAAATAACCAGCTAACACCATAATGACAGGATCAAGTTCACACATAACAATATTAACCTTAAATGTAAATGGGCTAAATGCTCCAATTAAAAGACACAGACTGGCAAATTGGATAAAGAGTCAAGACCCTCAGTGTGCTGTATTCAGGAGACCCATCTCACATGCAAGGACACACATAGGCTCAAAATAAAGGGATGCAGGAAGAACTACCAATCAAACGGAAAACAAATACCCATGATGAACATCAAGGCAAAAATCCTCAATAAAATACTGGCAAACTGCATCCAGCAGCATGTCAAAAAGCTTATCCACCATGATCAAGTGGGCTTCATCCCTGGAATGCAAGGCTGGTTCAGCATACGCAAATCAATAAACGTGATCCATCATATAAACAGTACAAAAGACAAAATTCACATGATTATCTCAATAGATGCAGAAAAGGCCTTTGACAAAATTCAACAGCCCTTCATGCTAAAACTCTCAATAAATTCGGTATTGATGGAACGTATCTCAAAATAATAAGAGCTATTTATGACAAACCCACAGCCAATATCATCTGAATGGACAAAAACTGGAAGCATTCCCTTTGAAAACTGACACAAAACAGGGATGTCCTCTCTCACCACTCCTATTCAATAGAATGTTGGAAGTTTTGGCCAGGGCAATCAGGCAGGAGAAAGAAGTAAAGGGTATTTGATTAGGAAAATAAGAAGTCAAATTTTCCCTGTTTGCAGAAGACATGATTGTATATTTAGAAAATCCATCATCTCAGTCCTAAATCTCCTTAAGCTGATAAACAAATTCCGCAAAGTCTCAGGATGCAAAATCAACATAAAAAAAAAAAAATCACAAGCATTCCTATATATCAATAACAGACAAACAGAGAGCCAA
>NW_016879692.1:0-541 GCF_001698545.2 Rhinopithecus bieti
ACGCATCGCCAGAGCAGTGTGTGGCAGGCCCCGTGGAGGATCAGCGCAGTGGCTGAACACCAGGAAGGAGTGGGCACTTGGAGTTTAGACATCTAAAACTTGGTAAGACTAGTCTTTGAAACTTGCCCACTCCATTTGAGTGGAAGCGTGGCCTGATCACCCACGGTGTGCCTGTACTGGCACTATGGTTTTGTTTTGACTTGAGTTGGATTGCTTGATACTTTGGTTTTGGTTTTGACCTGGCTTGAATTTCCAGATACTCTGATTTTGGTTTCGATTTGGGTTTGGTGTAAACTTTTCTTTTGGTTTCTCTTCTCTCTTCATTTCATTCATTTAATCCTCAATCACTGATACTCTTTCTTCCAGTTGATCGAGTCGGTTACTGAAGCTTGTGCATTTGTCACGTATTTCTCATGTCATGGTTTTCGTCTCTGTCAGTTCGTTAATGACCTTCTCTGCCTTAATTATTCTAGCTATCAATTCTTCCACTCTTTTTTCAGGATTTTTAGTTTCTTTGCGCTGGGTACGTAATTCCTCCTTT
>NW_016879693.1:0-3764 GCF_001698545.2 Rhinopithecus bieti
GTATTTTGCTTCACATGGAAAATGGGATCTAAATCATGTATAGGGTATTATTAAAGATAAGAAGACTCAAGCCTGTAATCCCAGCACTTTGGGAGGCCGAGACGGGCGGATCACGAGGTCAGGAGATCGAGACCATCCTGGCTAACCCGGTGAAACCCCGTCTCTACTAAAAAATACAAAAAACTAGCCGGGCGAGGTGGCGGGCGCTTGTAGTCCCAGCTACACGGGAGGCTGAGGCAGGAGAATGGCGTGAACCCGGGAGGCGGAGCTTGCAATGAGCTGAGATCCGGCCACTGCACTCCAGCCTGGGCGACAGAGCGAGACTCCATCTCAAAAAAAAAAAAAAAAAAAAAAAAAAAAAAAAAAAAAAAAAAAAAAAAAAAAAAGATAAGAAGAGACATATAAAGTAAAAATCAAGAATAATGTAATCAAATACATCACATATTCTCTTGGACATTTCGCAAACTGCTGTGGCATTTTTTTTTTCTTTTTTGCATTAAGAACCAAAGGAATTGCTGGAGTAGCTGAGCACTAGGGACCTCTTTGAGCAAATGTGAATGTTAACTGATTCTTGATTCTTCTTTGTCAAGACCCCGGGATGGCAATCCCACCATGACAGGGGGAAAAGCAATCCCCATTTTATGTTACCCAACATCAGGGATTGTGAATAACAGGGCCCCCTGTTCTCCTGGGAGCACAGATTGTTATTCCATCTTCTTGGTGTACGTCCTTCCAGGCAGACACCTCCCACAGCATTCTCATAGACTGACTTGGAAAATGAAAAGCCATCCAAGATTGCATTTAAAAAGCCCATCACATGGCATTTATTTTTTTAATTAGTGAAAGAGTTTAGGAGTTCAATAGAAAAAAAGAGTTAAATTATTTTGCTGCTTTAAACAGCAAAAGAAAAAAAAGATCTATACTAGATTAACTACCTTGTATTTCAGAATGGGAAATTCTTTGGCACGAGTCATCAATTTTGCTCTATCTGAGATTTCCCTGTGTACTTTCTTAAGGGTCTGAATTTGGAAATCCAAATACATCAGGGACTAAATTATTTAGAAATTACCCTGAATACCAGATTAGTGAGATTATCTAAAAATAACTGAGGTAATGTAATGCAGAAGGTAACTAATGACCTGTAAATTCAGGTTCCTCTACAACTCTCCCTTTAGGGAGTAGTTAATGTTTCTCAAATGGCTTCTAGGGGAACTGGATGGTTCAGAGGAATTGGTAATTGGAGATGATACAGTGATTTTGCCATTATGTCCTTACTTGAAGAACACATAAACAAACAATCTTTCTGAACAAATCTATTCATAAATGCTTAAGAAATGCATCAAATGCTGATAACAACCCGAAAACCTGCACTGCTATTCAGACTTCTCGAGCTTACTTGTCAGAAGCCATCTTGCAGAGCACACATTATTTTTTCCCTTTGTCTTTTCTGCAGCAACAGGCTATGCTATCACTCCAGTGTAAAACTTCTGTTGCAAGCAAAAGTTAATCAGAAGTTCTTTCTTCATTTGTACCTATTTCAATTGGTCCTTATATAGATAATCAAGTAATTTAGGGACTAACACAGAGAATGGAGGACAGGAGGATAAAGAAGCATTTACTACGAGGTACAATGAGGTAAGAGAACCATGAGAGGAAAAAAAATAGAGCTGAAAGGGAATCTGTAGTTACAACCAAGCTCTTTATTTCATAGCTGTGCAAAATGAAACAGAAAGACGTTAAATTGTCTTGCCCCAGATAAAGTACTTAAGAAACAGTAGAGAGTCAGGTCTTGCCCCTCCCTATTGAGTGTTCTTTCCTCTGCAGCACACTGTGTCCCCTTGAAAGGCATTAGGAAACAAGCCATAGCATTTTGCTGCAAATTGCTGAGACATAAGGTGCAATAACAGCGGACAGACTAATCAGCACAAAGCAGGTACTAGCTAAAGTTTTCTTTCAAAGTTGGCTAAGCGACCCTATATTTGTAGCCATAACTGCATGGCACTCATTAAGAAGTGAAAAATGGCATTCAAGCAACACTGCTCTCTCCATACTTTTTATTTTATCCAAACTATGCAGAGCAGAAAGTGAGGAGAAAAGGAAAATCTCAATTCTAGCTAGTAATTTGATCACACGTGCTAATCAAACTAGCTATTCTAACATTTTATAATTGCAGAAGTTTTAAAGACAGATCTGAAAATCACATCAGGCAGGTCAAAAGTGTCTATGAATGCAAATCAAAGGGCAATGTCAGTGTGTGTGAATAGAAGAAAAGGGTACTCTTTTTCTCAGGAAAGGGTTCAGAGTGATCCGTGGTCTGGTGTACCAGAAAGAATACAGCCTTTGGAATCAGATTGGTCTTGAACTACTATCCTTTACCAGCTACGTGCCTCAAGTCTTCTGACTCTTGCCCTCTTGACTTAAGAAATTTCAGCTATCACATGAGACTAATAATAAATATCAGTCTACTTGTCAGGATTAAATGGGATAATACATTTAAAGCTATTACCATAAAATACATACTCAATAAGTGGCAATTTTGATAAGTTTCATTTTTTATTTTATTAAGAAGCAATTCAAATCCATATAAGGAATAGTATATCACTATGATCCTATCACCCAGCTCCAATAATTAAAAGCTAATGGCCAATCTTGTTTCATCCGTATCTACATCCATGCCCTGTATCATTTGGAAGCAAATTCTAGACGTTATTTTTTATCTTTAAATAGTTCAATATGTACCTCTGAACGATAAAGATCTTTTATAACATAATCCCAAATTACAAACACACCCCTAAAATAGTAATAATTCTTACTAGTATCAAATATCAACTCACTGCTCAAATTTTCAAATTGTCTATGGATATTGTAAGTGGTTTTGTTTTCCAGCCTATTCGAATCAGGATCCAATTAGGATTGGTTGATAGGTGGTCGCTGTGATGATGACAAAAAAAGATTGCTGGCATTGAGTGGTATAATTTTAGAATGGAAATAACATCTATAAGTAATATGACATTGCTACAGGATTTTAAAGACGGTATGAACTAATATATGACTAATAAATCAGGTCAAATCTTTTCACTTTCTTACACTCACCTCAAAGGAATGATGAACTTAATTATCATGGCAAGTGCCCCCCATCCCAATACATCTGCCAGATTCATCCTGCTCTTTTCCTTAGTTTATTTTATGGACAGAAAGACATACGAAATCTGTGTGAGTGCAGAGTGAGTATAGGAGAGGTGTGAATTGGGGGTTTGGTGGTACTGGCCTTTTGAGGAAGTTTTTTTTGGGGAGTACATCTGTTTTTGATGTCTATATGTGGTAGCAACACATATTCTCATCCTATCATTGTACTCAGCACCAATTGAGTTCCTACCAACAGTTTTACAAAGTCCATTTTTCTCTAAAGATGTAATTATTTGTAAAAAGCAGCCAAACAAGGAAATGGCCCATATCCTCATATTGCATTTGGGGAGTAGGCCACTACAGCAGACTCATAATGGAAAAGTAAATCAGAATGAGAGAGAATTGGGGAGATAGTAAGCAAACTCAGAAGCGTGCAATCAATAAAGCTGGTGGAAGATGCTTCTTTTTCTATTCCCCACTACCCTCCAAAAAAGATGACCTATTTACAAATAATAATGCAATTTTTACAATTCACTTTAGTCTCACTGTATACAGATAAAATACATATATATATAAGCATATATGTACACACACATACAGATATACACACACACATACCTATATATACACACATACAT
>NW_016879694.1:0-546 GCF_001698545.2 Rhinopithecus bieti
AGATATAAAGACCAATGGAACAGAACAGAGGCCTCAGAAATAACACCACACATCTACAACCCTCTGATCTTTGACAAACCTGACAAAAATGGGGAAAGGATTCCCTATTTAATGAATGGTGTTGGGAAAACTGGCTAGCCAAAAGCAGAAAACTGAAACTGGACCCCTTCCTTACACCTTACACAAAGATTAACTCAAGACAGATTAAAGACTTAAACATAAGACCTAAAACCATAAAAACCCTAGAAGAAAACCTAGGCAATACCATTCAGGACATAGGCATGGGCAAACACTTCATGACTAAAACACCAAAAGCAATGGCAACAAAAGCCAAAATTGACAAATGGGATCTAATTAAACTAAAGAGCTTCTGCACAGCAAAAGAAACTATCCTCACAGTGAACAGGCAACCTACAGAATGGGAGAAAATTTCTGCAATCTATCCATCTGACATACAACTAATATCCAGCATCTACAAGGAACTTAAACTTATAAGAAAAAAAAATCCCATCCAAAACTGGGCAAAAGATATGAACAGACACTTCT
>NW_016879695.1:0-4555 GCF_001698545.2 Rhinopithecus bieti
TCTGAAGAGGCTGGTATTTTAAATTCTGAGTTCCAGATCCAGACTTTCAGGAGGAGTTTCTCTATCACCTTCCCTGAAAATAAACAGATTTCTGTGGAATGAAGGGTCCAGATATTGAATGGTATCCATGTATTAACAGGATAGGAAATGTAGTTGAAAGGAATATTAACACTTAAATGATTTGTGCCTCTTATTCTGGGGAGTGTTCGAAGTTTTAATTTTCTTAATATACTTTATTCACTGTAGAAAAGCATTCTGGCTGTCAGAACACAAAACCAGCAATTTTCACCTCAGTCCCTTCCAACTTCACTCTCCAGAGAGCTAACTGATTGAAGGTCATATTAGAAGAGTATTAAAAAAGAGACTCTACCAATTGTCAGTGATCCATCTGCAGGTTTTCCTCACCAGAACACATAAACCAGAGCAAGAACAGTCAAGAAATATGGGAAGCAATGGTAATAGACATAAAATAGTCTTTTTTGAAAATGCAAAATGGTACAGCCACTTTGGAAGACAGTTTGGCAGTGTCTTACAAAGCTAAACACACTCTTACCCTATCATCCAGTGATCACTCTCTTGGTATTTACCCAAAGGAGTTAAAAAAACAAAACAAAACAAAACTTTTATGTCCACACAAAACCTACACATGAAAACATATGCCAGCCTTATTCATAACTGCCAAAACTTGGAATCAACCGAGATGGCCTCCAGTAAGTGAATAGATAAGAAAACCGTGGTACCTTTGTACAAGGGAATATTTTCCAAGACAAAAGAAATGAGCTATCATCCACAATGATATACTACCTCACACCCATTAGGATGGCTACTCTCAAAAAAAAAGCAGAAAATATTCCTGACCTCAAGTGATCCACCCACCTCGGCCTCCCAAAGCACTGGGATTATAGGCATGAGCCACTGCACCAGGAGTTCGAGACCATCCTGGCCAACATGCTGAAACTCCGTCTCTACTAAAATACAAAATTAGCCAGGTGTGGTGGCAGGCATCTGTAATCCCGCTACTTGGGGAGCTGAGGCAGGAGAATCGCTTGAACCAGGGAGGCAGAGCTTGCAGTGAGCCAAGATCACACCACTGCGCTGGGCGAGAGTGAGATCTCAAAAAAAACAAAAAAAAGAAAATAAGTGTTGGTGATGATGTGGTAAAATTGGAATCCTTGTGCACTGTTGGTGCAGCTGCTATGGCAAACGGTGTCGTGGATCCTTAACAAATTAAAATAAAATTACTACATCACTCAGCAATTCCACTTCTGTTTGTATACTCAAAAGAATCGAAAGCAAAGAGATATTTGCTCACTTGTGTCCATGGCACCATTATTCACAATAGCAAAAGATGAAAGCAGCTCAAGTGTACATTACTGAATGAATTGGATAAACAAAATATGGTATATACACACAATGGGATATTATTCAGACTTAAAAGAAAGGGAATTCTGACACATGCTGCAACCTGGATGAACCTTGAGGACATTATGCTCAGTGAAATAAGCCAGTCAAAACCCAACAAATATCCTATGATTCTACTTATACGAACTACCAGGGTAGTCAAGTGAAAGAAAATCAGAAAGTAAAATGGCGGCTGCAAGGGCTGGAGGGAGGAGGAAATGGGGAGTTATTGTTTAATAGATACAGAGTTTTAACTTTGCATAAAGAGTTCTGAAGATGGATGATGGGGCGGTTGTACATTACTGTGAATGTACTTAACATCACTAAACTCTATGCTTAAAATGGTGAAGACGGTAAATTTTATGTTGTGTATATTTTATCACAATTTACAACAGCGTTGGCCAGGCGCGGTGGCTCACTCCTATAATCCCAGCACTTTGGGAGGCTGAGGTGGGCGGATCACTTAAGGCCAGAAGTTTGAGACCAGCCTGGCCAACACGGTGAAACCCCGTCTCTACTAAAAGCACAAAATTAGCTGGATGTGGTGGCACATGCCCGTAATCCCAGCTACTTGGGAGGCTGAGGCAGGAGAATCTCTTGAACTCGGGAGGCAGAGGTTGCAGTGAGCCAAGATCACGCCACTGCACTCCAGCCTGGGTGACAGAGTAAGACTCTGTCTCAAAAAATTAATTAATTAATTTCGAAAATAGTTTTAAAAGAATGAACTATCAAGCCAAGAAAAGAGGTAGGAGGACCTTACATGCATATTGTTTTGGTTTTGTTTTGAGACAGTCTCGCTCTGTTGCCCAGGCTGGAGTGCAGCAGTGTGATCTTGGCTCACTGCAAGCTCTGCCTCCAAGGTTCATGTCATTCTCCTGCTTCAGCCTCCCAAGTAGCTGGGGCTACAGGCACATGCCACCACACCCAGCTAATTTTTTGTATTTTAGTAGAGACAGGGTTTCACTGTGTTAGCCAGGATGGTCTCGATCTCCTGACCTGGTGATATGCCCACTCGGCCTCCCAAAGTACTGGGATTACAGGCATGAGCCACCGCGCCCGGCCTTACATGTGTATTGTTAAGTGAAAGAAGCCAGTCTTCATTACTGTCTCAATCCAACTATACAACATTCTGGAAATACAAGACTATAAAGACACTAGAAAGATCAATGGTCACCAGGGGTTCACCAGAAAGCAAGGGAGGGATGATAGGGGTACACAGGGGACTTTTAGGACAGTGAAACTATTCTGTATGATACTGTAATGGTGGATACATGACAATATACAGTTGTCCAAACCCATGGAATGTACCACACAAAAGTTAATCCTAATGTAAATTATGGACTTTGGTTGATAATGTCTAAATAGTTGTTCACCAATTGTAGCAAATGTACACCAAAGCAAGATGTTAAAATCAGGAATGGTTGATTCGGAGAATGAGCATATATGTCAGCTCTTTATACTTTGACCCTCTGTCCTCATCAGTGAAATCCTGGAAATGGAGCTCCCAAAACTTGTCCCCTCTCTGGGCAGAGTCATGTCATCATTATTTTACTGGTCACTCGTGCTCACCTCTGCCAATCTCTGGCGCCTTTGCCCTTTGATCCCAGCTCCCTCTAATTCTCCGCTTTCTTAGCATGTGCTGACCTCGCCTTGATTCTGCCTGGAGTCTGTCACTGCTGTGATGGCACCTCTCCAACTCTCTCACCTCTGCTGATGCTAATCTGGCCGCTGACAATGCTTTTGCTGGGGAATGACATTAACTCTCCCCACCAAGAATATGATGATTATAAAGTGACTGAAGGGGGTCGTCCTGATCTCCCAATTTCCTGCTTCAGTCCTTTATATATTTTAATTAAGTTTTAGCTCTCCTACAATCTCTGCCTCCTTTCCATGGCCAAGGAATGTAACCAAGGTGCTTTTGGGATTGAATAAGCTGTCACCCAAGTGACCCCATACAAAATCCCATGCAAAATATCCCTTTGTGCTGCGAGTCATTCAATGTTCTGTGCCTCTCTCCTACCTCTTATTACTCCCTGATCACCAAGAACACTACCAAAAACAGGGAAGCTCTAATGTCTTAACAATAAGCTCCTGAGTCAGCCACTCAAAGACCTTCAAACTGCTTCTCTGTTGGGATAATTGATTCTACATGAAATAGATTCCTGGTGGATCTGCCCTGGCATTCTAGAGCTTTCTAGAGCTGAGTTCCCAAATGCTAGGCCATGGCAAGGTTCTCAAAATTCCACAGCAAAATGAGAAAAATAATGTAGTGAGTTTTTTTTTCCACAAAAGCCAAACTTACTAAATTTTTTAAATTGCCAGTTGTGGGAGGTTGTATCTTTCCTTCACTGGGAGGGGTGTTGGTTAGAGGTCCATTTTTTAATTGAAATGATGATAGAAGTTTGCCTGATAGTAGGTGTTTAAAGCCACCTCCTAAATGCATTTATTGTGAAGGAAAAGAAAGAGCCACCAACACTCTGTTGATCAAAAAAAAATTAATTTTCCTTATCCATAAAAATCCATTTTGGGATTCATTGTCCTAAGTGAATATGCAAATTACCTCTCTTCCTCCAAGAGATCTGAAATACATATAAGAAAAATCTGGATACTCAAAGTCACCACCTAACCTAGAAATTGTATCCAATGGAAAGGTTCCACCACCTCCCCTTTGCGCCCAACATCCTGCTAGAACTGCCAGACCAGGCGGACTTTTTCATGCTGCTTCTCCCCTTGATCTCCTTGATGACTAAAATCGGGCAACAGAAGGGTGGAGGTGGAGACTCAAATGACTGAATCATCCATCTGCATGTAGATCCTTGAAAACAAGCTTTTTCCAACAAAGATCAAAAGAGACAAAGAAGGCCATTACATAATGGTAAAGGGATCAATTCAACAAGAAGAGCTAACTATCCTAAATATATATGCACCCAATATAGGACCACCCAGATTCATAAAGCAAGTCCTTAGAGACCTACAAAGAGACTTAGACTCCTACACAATAATAATGGGAGACTTTAACACCCCACTGTCAACATTAGACAGATCAACGAGACAGAAAGTTAACAAGGATATCCAGGAATTGAACTCAGCCTTGCACCAAATGGACCTATTAGACATCTACAGAACTCTCCACCCCAAATCAACAGAATATACA
>NW_016879696.1:0-1999 GCF_001698545.2 Rhinopithecus bieti
GTTTCTTCCTAGTATCGATGGTCTTTACCATTTGGCATGTTTTTGCAGTGACTGGTACTGGTGGTTCCTTTCCTTATTTAGTGCTTCCTACAGGAGCTCTTGCTTCTTCAGACAGGCCTAGTGGTGACAAAATCACTCAGCATTTGCTTGTCTGTAAAAGATTTTATTTCTCCTTCACTTGTGAAGCTTAGTTTGGTTGGATATGAAATTCTGGGTTGAAAATTCTTTTCTTTAAGAGTGTTGGATATTGGCCCCCACTCTCTTCTGGCTTATAGAGTTTCTGCCGAGAGTTCCGTTGTTAGTCTGATGGGTTTCACTAACCACACCTGGCTAATATTTTTGTTTTTAGTAGAGACATGGTTTCACCATTTTGGTCAGGCTGGTCTTGAACTCCTGGCCTCAAATGATCCACCCACTCTGGACTCCCAAAGTGCTGGGATTACAGGTGTGAGCCACCGCACCCAGTCCATACATTGTGTTTGATATGTCTTTTATAATTCCTCTAATCTGTAGGCTCCTAGCATCTCTTTTTTTTCCTTACTATTTATTTGTTGAAGAAACGAGTTTGGTTTGCTACAGTTTTCCACAGCATAGATTTTGTAATTGTGTATCCATGGTACATTTTAACACATCTCTCTGCTCTGAAATTTCCTGTAAGTTGGCAGATCTAGAGGTTTGTGGTTCAATTTCTTTGAGGGCAAGAATACTTAATGATGGGGTTAGATTCTTCCATTAGAAGTCACATAATGCCTGATGGCCTATTTAGCTTTTCTTTTTGATGTTAGCAGCCACTGATAATCATGTTCAGAAATTCATTAGGGGTGATAAAGTGCTGATATTATAATTCAATCATTCCCCCTTCATTTATTAGCTGGAATACTCTTATAAAGAGAAACTTCCCTTTACCAACCATTTGAACACCATGAGATAGAGTTTATACAGAAAAAATAAAAAACAATATGTACACACACACATACACACACACACACACACACCCCAAACAAAATCTTGATTCTTTAAAATAATATATTGTTTCCCCAGTGTTGCACTGGCCACAATAATGTTGCCTCACAAATCACCTCAAAACTTAGCAGAATATGACAATAAGCATTTATTCTCACACTGAGAAACAAGTGTGAATGAGCTAATTTAGAGTTGACTGATAGGCTTTGCTTCAAGCTGTGGCTCTGTCTGGGTTTGGCTTCTTGCTCCAGACTAGGCACAGATCAGCCCCATGCATATTTATTCTGGGGCTCAACTGCACATGTAAATTTCAAACTTTTGCACCTTACTTCCACGTTCTACTTACTGGCCAAAGCAAGTCACATGACCAGATCAATACTACTAAGACAGAAAAATACACTTTGCTGCTGCTGCTTCTTTTTCTTTTCTTTTCTTTTTTTCTTTTTTTAAGATGGAGTCTCACTCTGTTGCTCAGGGTGGAGTGCAGTGGTGTGATGTCGGCTCACTGCAATCTCCTCCTACCAGGTTCAAGTGATTCTCCTGCCTCAGCTTCCTGAGTAACTGGGACTACTGGTGTGTGCCACCACGTCCAGCTAATTTTTGTATTTTTAGTAGAGACGGGGTTTCACCATGTTGGCCACTATTCTATTCTGTAGGTTGCCTGTTCACTCTGGTGATAGTTTCTTTTGCTGTGCCAAAGCTCTTTAGCTTAATTAGATCCCATTTGTCTATTCTGGCTTTTGTTGCCATTACTTTTGGTGTTTTAGACATGAAATCCTTGCTCATGCCTATGTCCTGAATAGTATTGCCTAGGTTTTCTTCTAGGATTTTATGGTTTTAGGTCTAACATTTAAGTCTCTAATCCATCTTGAATTAATTTTCATATAAGGTGTAAGGAAGGGATCTAGTTTCAGCTTTCTACATATGGCTAGTCAGTTTTCCCAGCACCATTTATTAAATAGGGAATCCTTTCCCCACTTCTGATTTTTGTCAGGTTTGTCAAAGATCAGATTGCTGTAGATGTGTGGTGGTATTA
>NW_016879697.1:0-419 GCF_001698545.2 Rhinopithecus bieti
AAACATACGTGTGCATGTGTCTTTGTAGTAGTAGAATAATTTATAATCCTTTGGGTATATACCCAGTTGTGGGTATAAGGAGTAAGGAAAGGATCCAGTTTCAGCTTTCTACTTATGGCTAGCCAGTTTTCTCAGCACCATTTATTATAGGGAATCCTTTCCCCATTTCTTGTTTCTCTCAGATTTGTCAAAGATCAGATGGCTGTAGATGTGTGGTATTATTTCTGAGGACTCTGTTCTGTTCCATTGGTCTATAGCTCTGTTTTGGTACCAGTACCACGCTGTTTTGGTTACTGTAGCCTTGTAGTATAGTTTGAAGTCAGGTAGCGTGACGCCTCCAGCTTTGTCCTTTTGACTTAGGATTATCTTAGCAATGCGGGCTCTTTTTTGGTTCCATATGAACTTTAAAGCAGTTTTTT
>NW_016879698.1:0-1265 GCF_001698545.2 Rhinopithecus bieti
GAACTTATGCAGAATGGGTTCCTCCAGCAGGGGTGGCACCCATACTGGCAGGACCCCCAGGGCAGCCCACATGAGAGAAACAACAGCAGCCAGCTCTCAGGGTGTGGGCTGTATGGTATGTGGATTATATTAACAATAACCGCCATATGCTGAATAGCTACTGAGTGCCAGCTACTTTGCATATAATTGTCTCATTTAATGCTGAACACCCTGTACCTTGAGTATAATTAATCCCATTTTATAGATGAGGACCCTGGTTGAGAAAGGTTGAGTAACTTGCCCAAATCACACAGGCAGGAGAGAGCCAAATACAAAGTAGAGATTCATCCCAGCACGTCGTGCTCTGTGCCATTGTCTCCAGCTCTGGGCTGGACACCCAATTCCCCCCAGTCGGTTATAAGGTCAGGAACTGTAGACTTATCTTTTGTGGCCTGAGGATTCCGGGTCAAGGAGGTAAATCTGCAGCTAAAATGGTAGCATTCAATCGGATCTGCCCACTCCGTACCAGTCATTCCTGATTCAACAGATATTTCAGATACTCTCTCTACCAGACACTGAGGCTATGACAGTAAACAGAAAAGCCCTGGTCCTGCCCTCAAGGATCCTACAGTCTAGTGAGGGAGGGAGGCGAGTGAGCAGACAGGTCGCAGCAGCATGCTGAGGGCCACGCAGGCCTACGGGAGAGGAGCCTGACCCAATTCCAGATGCTCTGCCATCATCCCCTGGAGAAGACAGCCATCCCATCATGGCGGTGGGGGGTAGGAGGCACCTCGCCTATTTTTCAGATGAGGAACCTGAAACCCCAGAAGGTAAAGTTACATCTTTAAGGTTGTAAGTGGTAAGGGTGGGATTCAAAACTAGTTCTGTCTGAAACGGACGCTTCTGCTCTCCCCAACGCCAACCATCTTCTATGGGTGCTGGAAAGACCTTGGTGTCAGCCTCACTTCTCAACCATCTGCTCCCACCTCCCATGAGCAAGATAGGAAGTCTGAAGGGAAGTTGGCAGGAGGCAGTAGCTGAATGCAACTTGGGCCTCCAGGCTCCAGAAGGCTTGAGGCCCCTGCAGGCAGGTTTCCTCTGAGCTCTTGGCCTCCAGGCTCCTCGTAGCTTCGGAGGGAAGTCGACCCAGCTTTGAGCCACCTTCGATTAATAAACCAGCTGTGCCTTCCTACCTGGGTTCCGCGTGGGAGAACTGTTTCTGGCACCATCATTGTTGGGAGAATGATTTGAACTCGTAGGGGAGAGGTTTGTTGAGGGAGTTGGAC
>NW_016879699.1:0-682 GCF_001698545.2 Rhinopithecus bieti
TTGTCTGTAAAGGATTTTATTTTTCCTTTGCTTACAAAGCTTAGTTTGGCTCGATATGAAATTCTGGGTTGAAAATTCTTTTCTTTAAGAACGTTGAATATTGGCCCCACTCACTTCTGGCCTGTAGGGTTTCTGCCTAGAGATTCGCTGTTAGTCTGGTGGTCTTCCCTTTGTGGGTAACCCGACCTTTTCTCTGGCTGCCCTTAACATTTTTTCCTTCATTTCAACCTTGGTGAATCTGATGATATGAGTCTTGGGGTTGCTTTTCTTGAGGAGTATCTTTGTGGTGTTCTCTGTATTTCCTGAATTTGAATGTTGGCCTGCCCTACTAGGTTGGGGAAATTCTCCTGGATAATATCCTGAAGAGTGTTTTCCAACTTGGTTCCATTCTCCCTGTCACTTTGAGGTACACCAATCAAATGTAGATTTGGTGTTTTCACATAGTCCCGTATTTCTTGGAGGCTTTGTTCATTTCTTTTCACTTTTTTCTCTCGTCTTGTCTTCTCACGTTATTTTATTGAGTTAATCTTCAATCTCTGATATCCTTTCTTTTGCTTGATCGATTCGGCTATTGATACTTGTGTATGCTTCACGAAATTCTTGTATTGTGTTTTTCAGTTCCATCAGGTCATTTTTGTTCTTTCTAAACTGGTTGTTTTAGTTAGCAATTTGTCTAACCTTT
>NW_016879700.1:0-1135 GCF_001698545.2 Rhinopithecus bieti
AGCTTAAGGAGATTTTGGGCTGAGATAATAGGATTTTCTAAATATACAATCATTTCATCTGCAAACGGACAATTTGACTTCCTTTTTTCCTAATTGAATACCCTTTATTTCTTTCTCTTGACTGATTGCCCTGGCCAGAATTTCCAATACTATGTTGAATAGGAGTGGTGAGAGAGGGCATCCCTGTCTTGTGCCAGTTTTCAAAGGGAATGCTTCCAGCTTTTGCCCATTCAGTATGATACTGGCTGTGGGTTTGTCATAAATAGCTCTTATTATTTTGAGATGCATTCCATCAACACCTAGTTTATTGAGTGTTTTAGCTTGAAGTCTTGCATCTCAGGGATGAAGCCAACTTGATCGTGGTGGATAAGCTTTTTGATATGCTGCTGGATTCGGTTTGCTAGTATTTTATTGAGGATTTTCGCATTGATGTTCATCAGGGATATTGACCTGAATTTTGTTTTGTTTTGTTGTGTCTTTGCCAGGTTTTGTTATCGGGATGATGCTGGCCTCATAAAATGAGTTGGGGAGGAGTCTCACTTTTTCTGTTGTTTGGAATAGTTTCAGAAGGAATGGTACCAGCAACTCCTCTGTGTACCTCTGGTAGAATTCGGCTGTGAATCCATCTGGTCCCGGACTTTTTTTGGTTGGTAGGCTATTAATTACTGCCTCAATTTTGGAACTTGTTATTGGTCGATTTAGGGATTCGACTTCTTCTTGGTTTAGACTTGGGAGAGTGTATGTGTCCAGGAATTTATCCATTTCTTCTAGGTTTTCTAGTTTATTTGTGCAGAGATGTTTATAGTATTCTCTGATGGTAGATTGTATTTCTGTGGGATCAGTGGTGATATCCCCTTTGTCATTTTTTATTGCATCTCTTTGATTCTTTTCTTTTTTCTTCTTTATTAATCTGGCTAGTAGTCTATTTTGTTGATGTTTTTCAAGAAACCAGCTTGTGGATTCATTGATTTTTTTTTTTTTTAAGGGTTTTTCATGTCTCTATCTCCTTCAATTCTGCTCTGATCTTAGTTATTTCTTGTCTTCTGCTAGCTTTTGAATTTGTTTGTTCTTGCTTCTCTAGTTCTTTTAATTGTGATGTCAGGGTGTCGATTTTGGATCTTTCCTGCTTTCCCTT
>NW_016879701.1:0-1264 GCF_001698545.2 Rhinopithecus bieti
ATTTTTGGTCTGAGGTGAACACAGCATTCTCTCTCTGGAGCATTATGGGTGTTATAATTGCAAAAAAGAATAATATTAGGCTCCTTCAAAAAAACAAAGTGGTGGACCAGCATCTTAGCTGTGGAAAGAGCTCAGACCTTGGTAACGTTTCAAAGTAACATGGCTCTGAGGGACAGTCGGTGACCACAGAAGGAGCTTGGCCAAGGAAAAAGAGACACATAGTGTCAGACAAAGCTCAGAAAATTGCAGAGAATTAGACTGGGAGGCAAATCATCTCAGCCTGGAGCTAGCTTACTTTTGTACTTCTTGCATGAGACAATCCACACTGTTACTGTTTAAGCTGCTCAAAAGGGTGTTTCTGTAACTTGCAGTGGAAAGAAATGTATCCAGAATCTCTCAAAATCCTGAATACCACAGTACATTGGCAGGGCAGGCTTTATATGGCCACAAACAACAATACTGGAATATTCTATTCATTCATTCCATCATGTCATGGTTTCCTACTTGTAAGCACCATGGATAAGTCCTGCTCTGCTGTTTCTCCCCAAAACAAGGATATGCATCATGATTTCTTGAAGATTCCACCATTAGTCATAGATGAGACTGACAAATTATACAAATCAGAAGTTAGTAAGGCACCTTCACTGGACCTCTGCTGTATCTCTAAGTATATGTTGGGATGGGGAAGGGTGAGTGAATAATTACAATTAATAATAATTAATAAGAACAAGTTCCTTTCAGTCTGAGTGGCATTTAAGAAAGGCTATGAATTCTTCCCTGATCAGTCCAGAAAGGCTTCCCTGGAGCTGTGGCTATTGAGTGATCTTCGTTGTAACATAGCTTTCCTAAAGTCAGATTCATTGAGAAAAGGGCTACCTTTAAGTCCAATCCAAGGGATAAACAGTTCATCAAATGTAAGTTTATTTGTCTGCATACTTCCTTCCCTTCTAGTCAGTTTAGCTTCTCCAGGGCAAGAGATTCAGCCCCTGCCTCCCTGTCTCTAGCACATGAATTCATTCAAGAAATGTTTCCCCACTACCAGGCTCCAGGATTCTTCTATTGCATGGAAAATCAGAGATACATAGTCTCTGCTCTTACCGAGCATTCAGACAGTGAGAAAGGTAAGCATTAAATAGGTCGTTATGACAGTAGTTACTCAATAGTGACTAGAAAGAAGAGGTACAGGAGCTATAAGACTATACCAGGGGAGGACTTGACCTAGTTCATGGAGTATCATGGAGGCATCCCAGAGCAGGGATCATTT
>NW_016879702.1:0-778 GCF_001698545.2 Rhinopithecus bieti
TATCCTGCTTCCAGTAATAAGTTATAAAGCAATGCAGAATATTAAATATGAACAGAGGACTTCAAAGCACTCTAAAAATTACACCTAACGGACATATAGCAAACACTCCACACAACGGCAGAATACACAATCTTCTCCATAGCTCACAACACATTCTCTTGGACATATCACTTGTTAGGGGACAAAGCAATTCTTAGCAAACTTTTTTTTTTAATTTTGAGACTGAGTTTCACTCTTGTTGCCCAGGCTGGAGTGCAATGGCACGGTCTTGGCTCACCATAACCTCCGTCTATTAGGTTCAAGAGATTCTCCTGCCTCAGCCTTCGGAGTAGCTGGGATTACAGACATGTGCCACTACATCTGGCTAATTTTGTATTTTTGGTAGAGATGGGGTTTCTCCATGTTGGTCAGGCTGGTCTCGAACTCCCAACCTCAGGTGATCTGCCTATATCAGCCTCCCAAAGTGCTGGGATTACAGGTGTGAGCCACCACGCCTGGCCTAGCAAACTGTTAAAAATGGAAATCTTATAGACTATTATTATGACCAAATGGAATGAAACTAAAAATTAGTAATAGAAAAAAATCCACAAATATATGGAAATTAAACACAGTCTTAAGCATGCTCCTGTTCAAGAACTGGAAGAATTAATACTGTACAACATCTTTACAGCACCCAAAGTAATGTTCAGATTCAATGTGATCCCCTTCAAATTCCCAATTTCATTTTTTGCAGGAATAAAAAACCAATGCCTAAATCAAATAAAATCTCAAGAGACCA
>NW_016879703.1:0-3304 GCF_001698545.2 Rhinopithecus bieti
GATATTATTTTTTGTTGCATCTATTTGATTCTTCTCTCTTTTCTTCTTTATTAGTCTGGTTAGCGGTCTATCTGTTTTGTTGATCCTTTCAAAAAAACAGCTCCTGGATTCATTGACTTTTTTGAAGGGTTTCTCATGTCTCTATCTTCTTCTGTTCTTCTCTGATCTAGGTTATTTCTTGTCTTCCACTAGCTTTTGAATTTGTTTGCTCTTGCTTCTCTAGTTCTTTTAATTGTGATGTTAGGGTGTCGATTTTAGATCTTTCCTGCTTTCTCTTGTGGGCATTTAGTGCTATAAATTTCCCTCTACACATTGGTTTACATGTGTCCCAGAGATTCTAGTATGTTGTGTCTTTTTTTTCATTGATTTCAAAGAACATATTTATTCCTGCCTTCATTTCATTATTTACCCTGTAGTCATTCAGGAGCAGGTTGTTCAGTTTCCATGTAGTTGTGCAGTTTTGAGTGAGTTTCTTAATCCTGAGTTCTAATTTGAATGCACTGTGGTCTGAGAGACAGTTTGTTATGATTTCCATTCTTTTGCATTTGCTGAGGAGTGTTTTACTTCCAATTATGTGGTCAATTTTAGCATAATTGCAGTGTGGTGCTGAGAAGAATGTATATTCTGTTTATTTGGGGTAGAGAGTTCTGTAGATGTCTATTAGGTCTGCTTGGTCTAGAGCTGAGTTCAAATCTTGGATATCCTTGTTAATTTTCTGTCTTTTTGATCTGTCTAATATTGACAGTGGGGTGTTAAAGTCTCCCACTATTATTTTGCAGGAGTCCACATATCTTTGGAGGTCTCTAAGAACTTGCGTTATGAATCTGAGTGCTCCTGTATTGGGTGCATATGTATTTACGATAGTTAGCTCTTCTCGTTGAATTGATCTCTTTACCATTATGTAAATGCCCTTCTTTGTCTTTTCTGATCTTTGTTGCTTTAAAGTTTGTTTTATCAGAGAACCAGGGTTGCAACCCCTGCTTTGTATTTGCTTTCCCTTTGCTTGGTAAATCTTCCTCCATCAGTTTATTTTGAGCCTATGTGTGTCTTTGCATGTCAGATGGGTCTCCTGAATACAGCACACTGACCAGTCTTGACTTTTTATCCAATTTGTCAGTCTGTGTCTTTTAATTGGGGTACTTCACCATTTACATTTAAGGTTAATATTGTTATGTGTGAATTTGATCCTGTCATTACGATGTTAGCTGGTTATTTTTCCCATTAGTTGATGCTGTTTCTTCATAGCGTCTTTGGTCTTTACAATTTGATATGTTTTTGTAGTGGATTGTACAGGTTGTTCCTTTCCATGTTTAGTGCTTCCTTCAGGAGCTCTTGTAAGGCAGGCCTGGTGGGGACAAAATCTCTGAGCATTTGCTTATCTGTAAAGGATTTTATTTGTCCTTCAGTTATGAAACTTAGTTTGGCTGGATATGAAAATCTGGGCTGAAAATTCTTTCTATTAAGAATGTCAAATACTGGCCCCCACTCTCTTCTGGCTTGTAGGGTTTCTGCCAAGAGATCTGCTGTTGATCTGATGGGCCTCCCTTTATGGGTAACCTGACCTTTCTCTCTGGCTACTCTTAACATTTTTTCCTTCATTTCAACCTTGGCAAACCTGACAATTATGTTTTGGAGTTGTTCTTCTCAAGGAGTATCTTTGTGGTGTTCTCTGTATTTCCTGAATTTGAATGTTGGCCTGCCTTGCTAAGTTGGGGAAGTTCTCCTGGATAATATCCTGATGAGTGTTTTCCAATTCTGTTCCTTTCTCTCTGTCACTTTCAGGTACACCAATCAAACATAGATTTGGTCTTTTCACATAGTCCCATGTTTCTTGGAGGTTTGTTTCTTTTCACTCTTTTTCCTTTATTCTTGTCTTCTCACTTTATTTTATTGAGTTGATCTTCAATATTTGATATCCTTTCTTCTGCTTGATCGATTCGGCTATTGATACTTGTGTATGCTTCACAAAGTTCTTGTGCTGTGTTTTTCAGCTCCATCAGGTCATTTATGTTCTTCTGTAAACTGGTTATTCTAGTTAGCAATTTGTCTAACCTTTTTTCAAGGTTTTAGCTTCCTTGCATTCTGTTAGAACATGCTCCTTTAGCTCAGGGGAATTTGTTATTACCCACCTTCTGAAGCCTACTTCTGTCAATTCGTCAAACTCATTCTCCATCCAGTTTTGTTGCCTTGCTGGCGAGGAGTTGTGATCCTTCGGAGGAGAAGAGGCGTTCTGGTTTTTGGAATTTTCAGCCTTCTTGAGCTGGTTTCTCCCCATCTTTGTGGATTTGTCTACCTTTGGTCTTTGATGTTGGTGAACTTCGGATAGCGTCCCTGAGTGGGTGTCCTTTTTGTTCATGTTGATACTATTCCTTTCTGTTTGTTAGTTTTCCTTCTAGAAGGCCACTCTGCTGCATGTCTGCTGGAGTTTGCTGGAGGTCCACTCCAGACCCTGTTTGCTCGGGTATCACCAGCAGAGTCTGCACAACAGCAAAGATTGCTGCTGTTCCTTTCTCTGGAAGCTTCCTCCCAGAGGGGGCACCCACCAGATATCAGCCAGAGCTCTCCTGTATGAAGTGTCTGTCGGCCCCTACACGGAGTTGTCTCCCAGTCAGGGTACACGGAGGTCAAGGACCCATATGAGGAAGCAGTCTGTCACTTATCAGAACTCGGATGCTGTGCTGGGCGATCTTCTGCTCTCTTCAAAGCTGTCAGGCAGGGACGTTTAAGTCTGCTGAAGTTCCGCCCTCAGCTGCTCCTTTCCCCAGGTGCTCTGTCCCCAGGAGATGGGTGTTTTATCTATAAGTCCTTGACTAGGGTTGCTGCCTTTTTTTTTTTCCAGAGATGCCTTGCCCAGACAGCAGGAATCTAGTTCTTTATAAACAGATTTGTTTCATTAGAGCCTTCCTCAAAACTTACTGGTCGGGTGCAGTGGCTCACGCTTGTAATCCCAGCATTTTGGGAGACCGAGGTGGGTGGATCACGAGGTGAGGATATCGAGACCATCCTGGCTAACGTGGTGAAATCCCGTTTCTACTAAAAATACAAAAAATTAGCCGGGTGTGGTGGCAGGCGCCTATAGTCCCAGCTACTCAGGAGGCTGAAGCAGGAGAATATCATGAACCTGGGAGGTGGAACTTGCAGTGAGCCAAGATGGTGCCACTGCACTCCAGCCTGGGCGACAGAGTGAGACTCCCATCTCAAAAGAAAAAAAAAAAAAAAAAGAAGTTACTGTGAAAAGTTAAAATGGAAAGTGTTCCATAATTAAAGTTAGATTTTGTACATTAATTATTAAAAAATAATCCTT
>NW_016879704.1:0-1325 GCF_001698545.2 Rhinopithecus bieti
GAATAGTGCCACAATAAACATACGTACATTTGTCTTTATAGCAGCATGATTTATAATCCTTTGGGTAGATACCCTGAAATGGGATGGCTGTGTCATATCGTATTTCTAGTTCTAGATCCTTGAGGAATTGCCACACTGTTTTCCACAATGGTTGAACTAGTTTACAGTCCCACCAACAGTGTAAAAGTGTTCCTATTTCTCCACATCCTCTCCAGCACCTGTTGTTTCCTGACTTTTTAATGATCACCATTCTAACTGGTGTGAGATGGTATCTCATTGTGGTTTTGATTTGCATTTCTCTGATGACCAGTGATGATGAGCATTTTTCCATGTGTCTGTTGGCTGCATAAATGTCTTCTTTTGAGAAGTGTCTGTTCATATCCTTTGCCCACTTTTTGATGGGGCTATTTGATTTTTTCCTTGTGAATTTGTTTAAGTTCTTTGTACATTCTGGATATTAGCCCTTTGTCAGAGGAGTAGATTGCAAAAATTTTCTCCCATTCTGTAGGTTGCCTGTTCACTCTGATGGTAGTTTCTTTTGCTGTGCAGGAGCTCTTTAGTTTAATTAGATCCCATTTGTCAATCTGCATTCTTAACCACTGACTCACTTTTATGTAATTTGTTATCAAGAAAAATATGGAAGCATATGCACAATCCTTAAACTATTATACACACACACGCACACGCACACACACACACTTCATGGCCTTTGGTTGTTCCTATGCATACTTCTCATGTTCACCAAAAAAAAAATCAGAATGTCAAGTTATTTGAATACCATTTTTTCCATGCCCAGTCTCATTGAAACCGAATTCACATTTTTTAGGAGTATTTTCATACAATATCTCAAGCATTATTTGACAGGTATGAAGCTATATCAACCAAATTATTTGCCAGCATAATAATGTGTATCTAAATTTAAAACAAACAACAAAAGAAAAAAGTTAGAATTTGTTTGGTAATAAAAACCACTTAAGGAACCCAAGTGAAATTAATTTTGTATCAAAACCCCTCAAATTTTAATAGGGGAAAGAAGCATAAAGGATGAAAAGAAATTGATCAAATTTTGTCTACTTAAAGACAAATATTTTTCAAACATGTTTCAAAAAAATGTTGGCATTCACTTTTCCTGTTATTTTGAATCTGAAAACACTACAGAATACATAAGTTTCTAAAAAGCATCAGTGTGATAGGGAAGGAAAGGCATAGACTTCATAATGAGAGCAATGTGGACTTGAATCTTGCCCTCTCTTGGTTCCCATTCTACCACAGCGGCTTTTTGACCAGGAGGAAATTCCCTTAAATAGTGAAAGCACCTGTTTCTT
>NW_016879705.1:0-1139 GCF_001698545.2 Rhinopithecus bieti
TTGGAGAACTTTTCTGTCTAGCACTCTGTGTCTAGCTAAAGGATTGTAAATGCACCAATCAGCACTCTGTGTCTAGCTCAGGGATTGTAAATGCACCAATCAGCACTCTGTCAAAATGGACCAATCAGCTCTCTGTAAAATGGACCAATCAGCTCTCTGTAAAATAGACCAATCAGCTCTCTTTAAAATAGACTAATCAGCTCTCTGTAAAATGGATCAATCAGCAGGATGTGGGTGGGGCCAGATAAGGGAATAAAAGCAGGCGGCCCCCAGCTACCAGGCTGTGGAAGCTTTGTTCTTTTCCTCTTTGCAAGGAATCTTACTGTTGCTCACTCTTTAGGTCCATGTCACGTTTATGAGTTATAACATTCACCTTGTGAAGATCTGCAGCTTTACTACTGAGTCCAGCAAGACCACAAACCCACCTGGAGAAATGAATAACTGTGGATGGGAGGAAAGAACAACTCCAAACGTGCCACACCTTAACAGCTGTGACACTTATCATGAAGGTCTGTGGCTTCACTCCTGAAGTCAGCTAGACCAAGAACCCACCAATTCCAGACACAGTATCATTTAGTAAACAAGATTATTTAAATCTCTTTTATTTTTCAGATGGAGTCTTGCACTGTCACCGGGGCTGGAGTGTAATGGCATGATCTTGGCTCACTGCAATCTCTGCCTCCTGGGTTCAAGTAATTCTCCTGCCTCAGTCTCCCGAGTAGCTGGGAATACAGGCAGCTGCCACTACATCCAACTAATTTTTTGCATTTTTAATAGAGATGGGGTTTCACTATGTTGGCCAGGCTGGTCTCAAATTCCTGACCTCGTGATATGCCCACCTTGGCCTCCCAAAGTACTGGATTACAGGCATGAGCCACCACACTTGGCTGGTTATTTAAATCTTAAGATAAAGTCATAAAAATACATTACGTAAAAAAGTTCTGAAGTTTGTCCAGAAACAGAATTTAAGGCTGAAAGCACTGTTAAAATAAATTTAAATTGCTGTGTGTGCCTCAATGGAAATAAGCACCATGAAATGATGAAATATATTACTAAAACGTTTGAAAAGGAGCAGCATAGTTTTGGATTCTTTTCATCACCCATTCCTAGTTGTAAATTATTTGCAAGTTCATCAAATT
>NW_016879706.1:0-1364 GCF_001698545.2 Rhinopithecus bieti
TCTTCTGTGATGGTAGTTTGTATTTCTGTGGGGTCGGTGGTGATATCTGCTTTATCATTTTTTATTGCATCTGTTTGATTCTTCTCTCCTTTCTTCTTTATTAGTCTGGCTAGCGGTCTATCAATTTTGTTGATCTTTTCAAAAAACCAGCTCCTGGATTCATTGATTTTTTGAAGAGTTTTTTTGTGTTTTTATCTCTCTCAGTTCTGTTCTGATCTTATTTCTTGCCTTCTGCTAGCTTTTGAATGTGTTTGCTCTTGCTTCTCTAGTTCTTTTAATTGTGATGTTAGGGTATTGATTTTAGATCTTTCCTGCTTTCTCTTGTGGGCATTTAGTGCTATATATTTCTCTCCACACACGCTTTAAATGTGTCCCCGAGATTCTGGTAAGTTGTGTCTTTGTTCTCATTGGTTTCAAAGAACATCTTTATTTCTGCCTTCATTTTGTTATTTACCCAGTAGTCATTCAGGAGCAAGTTGTTCAGTTTCCATGTACTTGTGCAGAATTGAGTGAGTTTCTTAATCCCGAGTTCCAATTTGTTTGCAGTGTGGTCTGAGAGACAGTTTGTTGTGATTTCTGTTCTTTTACATTTGGTAAGGAGTGCTTTACTTCTAATTATGTGGCCAATTTTAGAATAAGTGCAATGTGGTGCTGAGAAGAAGGTATATTCTGTTGATTTTGGGTGGACAGTTCTGTAGATGTCTACTAGGTCTGCCTGTTGCAGAGCTGAGTTCAAGTCCTGGATATTCATGTTAACCTTCTGTCTCGTTGATCTAATACTGACAGTGGGGTGTAAAGTATCCCACTATTATTGTGTGGGAGTCTAAGTTTCTTTGTAGGTCTCTAAGAACTTGTTTCAAGAATCTGCGTGCTCCTGTATTGGGTACATATACATTTAGAACAGTTAGCTCTTCTTGTTGAATTGATCCCTTTACCATTATGCCTTCTTTGTCTCTTTTGATCTTTGCCGGTTTAAAGTCTGTTTTATCAGAGACTAGGATGCAACCTCTGTTTTTTTTGTTGTTGTTGTTGTTTTTGGCTTTCCATTTGCTTGGTAGATCTTCCTCCATCCCTTTATTTTGAGCCTATGTGTGTCTTTGCACATGATATGGGTCTCCTGAATACAGCATACCAATGGGTCTTGACTCTTTATCCAATTTGCCAGTCTGTGTCTTTTAATTGGGGCATTTAGCCCATTTATATTAAAGGTTAATACTGTTATGTGTGAATTTGATCCTGTCATTATGATGTTCGCTAGTTATTTTGCCTGTTAATTGATGCAGTTTCTTCATGGTCTTTACCATTTGGTATGTTTTTGCAGTGGATGGTACTGGTGGTTTCTTTCCAGGTTTAGTGCTTCCTTC
>NW_016879707.1:0-1852 GCF_001698545.2 Rhinopithecus bieti
TTGCTTGAGCCCAGCAGATCAAGGCTGCAGTGAGCTGTTATTGCACCACTGTACTTCAGCCTGGATGACCGAGCCAAACCCTGTCTCAAAAAATTAAAAAAAAAAAAAAATTAAGGTGGTCTTAGAGATCATCTTTCAATAATAATAACACCAGTAACAATACTTAACATTTATTTAAAGCTTACTATAACCCAAATATTGTCCTAAGCTCCTTAAATGTTTTTTCTATTTTAATCCCAAGACTTCTTTCTTAAAGCCTGACATGTTGCCTACTCAAGATTCAAGTGTCCTTGGGTTCAAATCCCAGCTCTGACCACCTACTATTTGGTAATGTCTCGGAACTTCAGTTTCCTCCTCTATGAAGTGAGCATAGTAATACCTTCCCCCCAGAAGTAAAGGAAACATCTAGATTAAAGCATCTGGCACAAACAGGCTCACAATGAATATTAGTTACTTTCCCCTAAACAGCCATTGTTATTAAAAATGCTTCTATTTTCAAATAATTTAAGATGAAAGATGTAATTAAATGTTTTAGCAAAGATAGAAATCAAACATATCACATCATTCCTCCAAATAACAGAAGGAAAATCTATTGAGTGTGTTCGTCTTCTGGGGTCTATATTTCTTAAATAAGTCTATGAATATAAGGAAAGAAATATATGAGCACATGCCTTAGGGCCAGTTAAGGAAATATTTCCTAATCTGGACTCTACCCACTCAGGGATCCCTGCCCCCACACCTCATGAAATCATCAGAAAAGGAAAGAGATGCCTGGGCCCTGAGATCTTGCCCAATTTTAGCTCTAGGTGTTAGGGTCATGTGGAAGTGGCACGTTTTTGAAATGCTGACATGGTGACACTTAAGCACATGGCTGGATCCTGTTATAGCTCAGAGAAAGTATATAAAGAAGTTGGCCCTAGGTGAGATTTTCAAAAAATGAAACGATGCCCAGCATGACCTAAGTGGTGAGGCTTGAGGACAGAAAGGCTGGGGTTTGAATCCCAGCTTCACACTTTCTCACGTGTGACCTTGGGATAGGGATGAATAATGTATTGTCACTGTATACTCCATCTCTTTGCTACCTGCAAAATGGAGGTAAGAGCATCCTCTTCACAGCATTATTGTGCTCAACAAATGTGCCTTCTCTTCTCCTTTGTGGTCAAAGGCTTGATCCATTTGAATCTATCGAGACTCCCAGCTCAGCTCGGCTGCAAACCTGAACCCCTAGTCAGTTGCTGGAAATGTACCTGCATGCACTGTTTTGTGGGCTTTTTAAAAGGGATCTGCATTGGGATGATTCCCAGGCTCTGCAGCATGTGTCTGCCCATGTGGAGGATGTTTCCCTTCTTGGCTCCTGCTCCGAGGATTTTACCTCGGCTGGCATCTAGCTCATGAACCAAGGCAGGGCAGTCACCCCACTGTGCTCTCTGCTTCCAAAATCCTTTTTGTTTCTAAAGGTAATAATGGGCTTTAATCTTTCTAGAAAATGCTTCCATCTCCAACTGAGACTACCCCAGTCCCTTTAGTGCCCATGCTTGGGACTCTCAGTCTCTATTTCCTACCCTTCACCCATTGCTTTCTCTTGCATTTCCTGAGGCATTTCCCTCTCCTTTCAATGACTGTCTGGATTTCTCATTCTCTTTGTTTTTGTTTTGTTTTGTTTTGTTTTTATTATTATACTTTAAGTTCTAGGTTACATATGCACAATGTGCAGGTTTGTTACATATGTACACATATGCTATGTTGGTATGCTACACCCATTAACTCGTTATTTACATTAGCTATATCTCCTAATGCTATCCCCCCTGCCCCCACCCCACAACAGGCCCCGGTGTGTGATATTCCCCACCCT
>NW_016879708.1:0-4570 GCF_001698545.2 Rhinopithecus bieti
GAATCCATCTGGTCCTGGACTTTTTTTTGGTTGGTAGGCTATTAATTATTGCCTCAATCAGAGCCTGCTATTGGTCTATTCAGGGATTCAATTTCTTTCTGGTGGGTGTGGGACCCTCCCGGTCAGGTGTGGAATATAATCTCCTGGTGTACTGTTTGCTAAGACCCTTGGTAAGGCACAGTATTGGGGTAGGAGTTACCCGATTTTCCAGGTGTTGTGTGTCTCAGTTCCCCTGGCTAGGAAAAGGGATTCCCTTCCCCCTTGCACTTCCCAGGTGTGGCGATGCCTCATCCTGCTTCAACTCTAGCTAGTGGGGCAGCACCAGTTGACCAGCACCGATTGTCTGGCACTCCCCAGTGAGATGAACCCGGTACCTCAATTGAAAATGCGGAAATCACCCATCTTCTGTGTCACTCGCACTGGGAGCTGGAGGCTGGAGCTGTTCCTATTCAGCCATCTTGCTCCGGGCCTTTCCGAGTACTCTTAAGCAATCCCTATGGTGAGTACAAAGGAGAGCTCGGAAGCATCAGGGTAACGATGGCACAAGTGTGGGTTCTGGTTTGTTCCCCCTTGGAACCTTTTCACACTAATGATGAGGAGGAAGGAAAGTATAGCCAAGTAACAGAAGAGGTGACAGAGCAGGTTTGTTTGCCAGATAAAGCTAAAGTGGCAAAGGAGAAAGAGGTTCATTCCTACCCTTCTGCACTCCCTCATTTTTTTGAAGAAAAGAGTGGCCTTTCTTTTCTGAGAACACTGGGCAAAAGTAGTTGCCCCAGTGACTGTCTGAGTAGCACCTCGAGTGACTGCTCTCAATTCTGTTCAGGCAGGAGTTCAGCAAGCTAAATGAGAGTGTGATATAGAGGCTTGGCAGTTTCCTGTTAGGATACACCCACCTGATCAACAAGGGAATGTTATAGCGACATTTGAACCTTTTCCTTTTAAAATACTTAAAGATTTTAAACAGGCTATCAATCAATATGAACCAAGTCTATGCCCAGAATATAAAAGAAAACATTGGGCTAATCAGTGTCACTCTAAGTTTGATAAAGATGTGAACCCAATTTCGGGAAATGCCATGAGGGGCCCATCCTGGGCCCCATTCCAAACCGGGACATTTCTGGCTCAGGTCATTCCCTCACCACTGTACAATGCCCATCCCCCAGCACAACTGGTAGTGCTGCAGTAGATTTATGATGCACAGAATCCATGAGCCTTCTGCCCTGGGAACCCCTGCAGAAAGTGCCAACAGGGGTCTGTGGACCCTTTTCAGTGGGGATGATAGGATTAATTCTAGGTGGGTCTAGTTTAAATTTAAAAGGAGTGCAAGTACATACAGGAGTCATTGATTCAGATTACAGTGGGGGAAATTGAAATTGTTATATCTACTTCTGTTCCCTGGGAAGCAGAGCCAGGAGAGCATATAGCAGAACTCCTGCCGTATGTGGAAATAGGGAAAAGTAAAACTAAATAAACAGGAGGATTTAGAAGCACAAAAAAACAAAGCAAAACAGCTTATTGGGTGAATCAAACTACTGATAAATGTACTACCCATGAAATAACTTCAGGGAAAGAAATTTAAAGGTTTGATAGATACAGGAGCAGACATTTCAGTCATTTCTCTACAGCACTGGCCATCTGTGTGGCCAATTCAACCTGCTCAATTTAACATAGTTGGAGTTGGTAAAGCCCCTGAAGTATATCAAAGTAGTTATATTTTGCATTGTGAAGGACCTGATGGACAACCTGGGACTATTCAACCAATTGTAACTTCTCTACCTATAAATTTATGGGGAAGAGATTTATTACAACAATGGGGAGCACATGTTCTAATTCCAGAGCAATTATACAGTCCTCAAAGTCAACATATGATGCATGAAATGGGGTATGTCCCTAGTATGGGACTAGGAAAAAATTTGCAAGGTTTGAAGGAACTACTTCAAGTGGAAAGACAA
The DNA here is from genome assembly GCF_001698545.2 of Rhinopithecus bieti. NCBI lineage: Eukaryota > Metazoa > Chordata > Mammalia > Primates > Cercopithecidae > Rhinopithecus > Rhinopithecus bieti. Next base: position 1,953 of record NW_016879708.1, read on the forward strand.
AGTTCCCACCAAAGTTTAGGATATCATTTTTTATGGTGGCCACTGTTAAGCCTCCAGAACCTATGTCTTTAAAATGGTTAACAGATAAACCAATTTGGATAGAACAATGTCTGCTAAGTAAAGAGAAACTGGAGGCTTTAGAGGACTTAGTTACTGAACAGTTAGAAAGAGGACACAGCACTAACATTTTCCCCTTGGAATTCTCCTGTCTTTGTTATTAAGAAAAAATCAGGTAAATGGAGAATGTTCACAGATCTTAGAGCCATTAATTCAATTATACAACCTATGGGGGCATTGCAGCCAGGACTGCATTCTTCCTCTATGAATCCAAAAAAATGGCCTGTAATAGTCATAGATTTAAAAGACTGTTTCTTTACTATCCCCTTAGCTGAGCAAGACTGTGAACAGTTTGCATTTACAATTCCTGCAGTAAACAACCTGCAGCCTGCCAAGCATTTTCATTGGAAACTGTTGCCACAGGGCATGTTAAACAGTTCAACAATTTGCCAGATGTATGTAGGGCAAGCAATTGAACTTACTCGTAAAAAAATTTCAGTGTTCCATTATTCATTATATGGATGATATACTTTGTGGTGCCCCCACTCGAGAAATATGACTCCAATGTGATGATCACTTGCAAAATTCGATTTCTTGTGCTGGTTTAATTATAGCTCCTGACAAAATTCAGACTGCTGCTCCTTACTCCTACTTGGGGACCTTAGTAAATGACACTACAATAGTGCCACAGAAAGTAACCATACATAGGGATCAACTGAAAACATTAAATGACTTTGAAAAATTACTAGGGGATGTTAATTGGATATGACCTACTCTAGGCATTTCTACCTATGCCATGAGTGATCTATTTTCTATCCTTAGAGGAGATCCTAGTCTCACTAGCCCTTGGTAATTAACAAAGGAGGCTGAGGCAGAGTTACAGCTGATTGAAAAGCAAGTCCATAAAGCTCAAGTAAATAGAATAGATCCAGAGAAGACTCTAGATTTGCTAATTTTTTCAACTCAGCATTCACTTACTGGTGTTATTGTTCAAAACTAAGATCTTGTAGCATGGTTTTTTCTTCCGCATACTAGTTCATGGACTTTGACTCCTTATTTGGATCAAATCGCTACTATGATAGGAAATGGGAGAACTCAGATTGTTAAATTACATGGATGTGATCCTGGAAAAATTATTGTCCCTCTCATGAAGGCACAAATACAGCAAGCTTTTATAAATAGTCTTACTTGAGAAACCCATTTAGCTGACTTTGTGGCTATTCTTGATAATCATTTTCCTAAAACGAAACTGTTTCAAATTTTGAAATTAACTAATTGGGTTCTCCCTAAAATAACTAAATGTAAACCAATTGAAGGTACTGAAAATGTCTTCACATATGGATCTAGCAATGTAAAGCCTCTTATTCTGGGTCGAAGAGTAAAGTTTTTCAGATGCCCTATACTTCAGCTCAGAAAGCGGAGCTTGTAGCTGTAATTGAGGTATTGACTGCTTTTGATATGCCTATTAGTGTGATTTCTGATTCTTAATATGTGGTTCATTCTACACAATTAATTGAAAATGCTCAGTTATGATTCCACACAGATGAACAACTGATGACTTTATTTACATAATTGGAAACAGCAGTTAGGAGTAGAATGCACCCTTTTTACATTACTCACATTAGGGCTCATCCACTTCTTCGAGGACCTTAGACTAAAGGGAATCAAATGGCTGATAGGCTACTTGCTGCTGCAATATCTAACACTAGACACGTTCACAATTTAACCCATGTTAATGCCTCTGGTCTCAAGCGCATTACCTGGAAAGAAGCTAAAGCTGTTATCCAGCGATGCCCAACTTGTCAAATGGTGCATTCTTCATCTTTTGCAGGAGGAGTTCATCCTCGAGGATTGGAACCTAATTCTCCTTGGCAAATGGATGTCACACATGTTCCCTCGTTTGGGAGACTAGCTTATGTACATGTATGTGGACACCTTTTCTCACTTTCTCTGGACTACATGCCAATCAGGAGACTCTTCTGCCTGTGTTAAATGTCACCTTTTGCGGTATTTTAAGGTGGTGGTCATTCCAACTTCTATTCATTCAATCATTCATTCATTCATTCATTCAATTTAAAGTTCTAGGGTACATGTGTACAACGTGCAGGTTTGTTACATATGTATACATGTGCCATGTTGCTGTGCTGCACCCATTAACTCGTCATTTACGTTAGGTATATCTCCTAATGCTATCCCTTCCCCTTACCCCCTCCCCATGACAGGCCCCGGTGTGTGATGTTCCCCACCCTGTGTCCAAGTGATCTCATTGTTCAGTTCCCACCTATGAGTGAGAACATGCGGTGTTTGGTTTTCTGTCCTTGCGATAGTTTGCTCAGAATGATGGTTTCCAGCTTCATCCATGTCCCTACAAAGGACATGAACTCATCCTTTTTTATGGCTGCCATCCTTTTTTATGGCTGCATAGCCATAAAGAAGTATTCCATGGTGTATATTTGCCACATTTTTTTAATCCAGTCTATCATTGATGGACATTTGGATTGGTTCCAAGTCTTTGCTATTGTGAATAGTGCCACAATAAACATACGTGTGCTTGTGTCTTT
>NW_016879709.1:0-1133 GCF_001698545.2 Rhinopithecus bieti
GTTCTGTATCAATTTAATTTGGCTTCCATTACATCTACTGAAATCAAGGCCATACTTATTAAACATGATACTATGTTAATGACTGTTCCTCTTCCCCTACCCATTTCTCCACCATCTACATGCTTTTAGGCCATACCTCTCCCCTCTCTGGGAACTGAGGAATGGAGACACTCTCCGTCATAGACCTAAGAGGTACTTCTTGTGGTTATGTGGATGTCCAGTATAAGATACTGCAGCGACAGCAGTTTTGCTTTTCAGAGCAGAGGCCTGGCATTTTGTTTCCACCTTCCTGTGCTAAGAGAGTCCAGTAATTAAGCCACATTCACTCCTTGGAAAAAACTCTGTGTTGTGTCGGAACCTCACCGATGGTTCATGGGCTTCCAGCAGAATATATTCCTCCCTTTTATTTATAGAAGAGTATACAGAAATTCATTTGGACAGAAGGAGTCTCTCTATGTAATAGGCACCCTTCTACTATTGCTCACAATCAATCAATGGTCCAGATGGCAATTATGATTTTCCACATTCCTCAGAGCTGCTCTCTCCTGAAATCACTCTGCAAATTTTGTTGACCAATTTGCAAACAAAAGAGAACGCAGTGGCCTACCCAACCTAGAAATCTATTCTGCCTAATTCCCTTAAAAACACCATTGAGAATGCAAAATAAGTCCCTTTTTGTTTTTTTGCAGAAGCACTACAAGAAAGCGTGTCTAAAACCACACAACTATGCACACACACACAGAGACACACGTGCTCGCACACACACAGAGCTGGGATCAAAGAATCTTATCCGATACATAGTTGGGGAGCACGGGAAAAGCTGGCAAGAGGGGAGATGGAGAGATCTGATCAGCTAAAGATGTTGGAATGTTACAGTATGGCATGGAAGTGGTTCCTGGGCTATACAAAAAAGGGGTGGGCAGGCAGAGAGAATGATAAATCCAGGCTACTAGAGAGAGGTTCAGTGGCCATGCATGAGTTAAAGATAGTAGAGGCCAGTTTACATGGATGAAATGTTATATTATGGAGTGGTCATTTGAAGGAGGATGGACTTGCAATGGTCCAGGGGAGGAGCATCTGCTTAGCAGGACACCTCCATGGTCTGGTGTCTGTCCAGGACATCAGGGGACTCA
>NW_016879710.1:0-1171 GCF_001698545.2 Rhinopithecus bieti
CAAAGAACGGGTAACAAGGGCACACACACACTTTTGTAGTTTACACCAAACCAAAATCAAAACCAAAATCAGAGTATCCAGAAATCCAAGCCAGGTCAAAACCAAAACCAAAGTATCAAGCAATCCAAGTCAAGTAAAAAACAAAAACCAAAGTGCTGGTACAGACACACCATGGGTGATCAGGTCACGCTTCCATTCAAATGGAGTAGGCAAGTTCCCAAGACCAATCCTGTCAAGCAATTCAAACCAAATCAAAACCAAAACCAAAGTGCCGATAAAGGCATGCTGTGGGTGATCAGCTCATGCTTCCACTCAAATGGAGTGGGCAAGTTCCCAAGACCAGTCCTGTCAAGCAATTCAAACCAAGTCAAAACCAAAACCTAAGTGCCAATAAAGGCACACCATGGGTGATCAGGCCACGTTTCCACGCAAATGGAGTGGGCAAGTTTCAAAGACTAGTCTTACCAAGTTTTAGATGTCCAAACTCCAAGGGCCCTTTCCTTCCTGGTGTTCAGCCACTGCGTTGATCCACCACAGGGGCCTGCCACACACTGCTCTGGCAAGGTGTCCCACTGGAGCAAATGCCTACCCCGGAGCGCTCTCAGGATCCGCGTCTCTCAGGCTGGTCGGAGTCCCCAGCAGGGATGTTCCACAGGGCAGGCTTAAGCCGCTTAAGGAGCTGCCTCCACCATCCACTATTCACCTCGCTTCCCGTTGAGGGAACCAAGAAATGTAGCAGGACAAGCGGCAGAAAAAACTCCTCAGACACCGAGTTACAGAAGGAAGGGGTTTATTCAGCCAGGGGCATGGGCAAGACTTCAGTCTCAAGAGCCGAGCTCTCCGAGAGAGCAATTCCTGTCTCTTTAAAGGGCTCACAACTCTAAGGGGGTGCATGTGAGAGGGTCGTGACTGATTGAGCAAGCAAAGGATACGTGACTGGGGGCTGCATGCACCGGTAATTAGATCGGAACAAAACAAGATAGGGATTTTCACAGTGCATTTCTATACAATGTCTGTAATCTATAGATAACAGAACCAATTAGGTCAGGGGTCGATCTTTAACTACCAGGCCCAGGGTGTGGCGCCGGGCTGTCTGCCTGTGGATTTCATTTCTGCCTTTTAGTTTTACTTCTTCTTTCTTTGGAGGCAGAAATTGGGCATAAGACAATAT
>NW_016879711.1:0-245 GCF_001698545.2 Rhinopithecus bieti
AATGAGAAAAGGAGATAGTGTGCAGAGTCTGTGTCTGGCTGTGTGATAGGTAAGAAAAGAGAACACCATCTAAGTCATAATGGGAAGGGTATTTCTTTCTGACTTTTCCTGGATTGTATCTTTTCTGATGAACTGATAAATGTAACTGATGTTTTCCTGAGTTCTGTGAATAGTTCTATATTATTATTGAACTTGAGGAAGGTTATGAGAGTACCCAGTTTTTGAACAGTAGCTCAGAAACAGAT
>NW_016879712.1:0-1138 GCF_001698545.2 Rhinopithecus bieti
TTTAGTATCAGGATGATGCTGGTCTCATTAAATGAGTTAGGGAGGATTCCCTCTTTCTCTATTGATGGGAACAGTTTCAGAAGAAATGGTACCAGCTCCTCTTTGTACCTCTCATAGAAATTGGCTGTGAATCCGTCTGGCCCTGGACTTTTTTTTGGTTGGTAGGCTATTAATTATTGCCTCAATTTCAGAGCCTGTTATTGGTCTACTCAGAGAACTACTCAACTTCTTCCTGGTTTAGTTTTGGGAGGGTGTATGTGTCCAGGAATTTATCCATTTCTTCTAGATTTTCTAGTTTATTCACATAGAGCTGTTTATAGTATTCTCTGATGGTAATTTGAATTTCTGTGGGATCGGTGGTGATATCCCCTTTATCATTTTTTATTGCATCTATTTGATTCTTCTCTCTTTTCTTATTAGTCTTGCTAGTGGTCTATCAATTTTGTTGATCTTTTCCAAAAAACAACTCCTGGATTCAATTATTTTTTTAAGGGATTTTTGTCTCTATCTCCTTCAGTTCTGCTCTGATCTTAGCTATTTCTTGCCTTCTACTAGTTTTGAATTTTTTGCTCTTGCTTCTCTAGTTCTTTTAATTGTGATGTTAGGGTGTTGATTTTAGATCTTTCCTGCTTTCTCTTGTGGGCATTTAGTGCCAAATTTCCCTCTACACACTGCTTTAAATATGTCCCAGAGATTCTGGTACGTTGTTTCTTTGTTCTCCTGTTTTCAAAGAACGTCTTTATTTCTGACTTCATTTCGTTATTTACCCAGTAATCATTCAAGAGCAGGTTGTTCAGTTTCCATGTTGTGCAGTTTTGAGTGAATTTCTTAATCCTGAGTTATAATTTGATTTCACTGTGGTCTGAGAGTCAGTGTGTTATGATTTCTGTTCTTTCACATTTGCTGAGGAGTGCTTTACTTCTAACTGTGTGGTTGATTTTGGAATAAGTGCAATGTGGTGCTAAGAAGAATGTATATTCTGTTGATTTGGGGTGTAGAGCTCTGTAGATGTCTATTAGGTCTGCTTGGTGCAGAGCTGAGTTCAAGTCCTAGATATCCTTGTTAACCTTCTGTCTTGTTGATCTAATATTGACAGTGGGGTATTAATGTCTCCCATTATTATTGTTTGGGAGTCTAA
>NW_016879713.1:0-311 GCF_001698545.2 Rhinopithecus bieti
GGGGCCGGTTCCTGGTGGAGACATTCCCTGCCCCGGAGAGCGGCGGGGGGACAGGGTCCGGGCCTGATCTCTGTGCTACACATTTCGGGGACTCAGGAATCTGACTTTAGCAGGAGCTTTAACTGCAGTGCCCGGAACCGGCTGAGAGGAGGTGCCCGGGCCTAGAGGTGAGACCCCCGCCCAAAGACCCCAAATCTGGAGAGTCTAAACCCCACAAACTTGGGGATCCCCCAGCCGATGGTTGCAAAACCTCAGACCCTCAAATGCAGAGCCCTCCAAACCTTGGGAGTCTCAAAACTGTGGCTCATTGA
>NW_016879714.1:0-1364 GCF_001698545.2 Rhinopithecus bieti
TGAGTGAGGGAGGATTCCATATTTTTCTATTGATTGGAATAGTCTCAGAAGGAACGGTACCAGCTCCTCCCTGTACCTCTGGTAGAATTTGGCTGTGAATCCGTCTGGTTCTGGATTTTTTTTGGTTGGTAGGCTATTAATTATTGCATCAATTTCAGAGCCTGTTATTGGTCTATTCAGGGATTAAACTTCTTCCTGGTTTAGTCTTGGGAGGGCGCATGTGTCCAGGAATTTATCCATTTCTTCTAGATTTTCTAGTTTATTTGCATAGAGGTGTTTATAGTATTCTCTGATGGTAGTTTGTATTTCTGTGAGATTGGTGGTGATATCCCCTCTATCATTTTTTATTGCATCAATGAGAATGTATATTCTGTTGATTTGGGGTGGAGAGTTCTGTAGATGTCTATTAGGTCTGCTTGGTGCAGAGATGAGTTCAATTCCTGGATATCCTTCTTAACTTTCTGTCTCATTGATCTGTCTTTTATTGCACTTATTGCATCTATTTGATTCTTCTCTCTTTTCTTCTTTATTAATCTTGTTAGTGGTCTATCATTTTTCTTGATATTTTCAAAAAACCAGCTCCTGGATTCATTGATTTTTTGAAGGGTTCTTTGTGTCTCTATCTCCTTCAATTCTGCTCTGATCTTAGTTATTTCTTGCCTCCTGCTAGCTTTTGAATGTATTTGCTCTTACTTCTCTAGTTCTTTTAATTGTGATGTTAGGGTGCCAATTTTAGATCTTTCTTGCTTTCTCGTGTGGGCATCCAGTGCAATAAATTTCCCTCTACACACTGCTTTAAATGTGTCCCAGAGACTCTGGTATGCTGTGTCTTTATTCTCACTGGTTTCAAAGAACATCTTTATTTCTGCTTTCATTTTATTATGTACCCAGTAGTCATTCAGGAGCAGGCTGTTCCTTTTCCATGTAGTTGAGTGGTTTTGAGTGAGTTACTTAATCCAGAGCTCTAGTTTGATTGCACTGTGGTCTGAGAGACAGTTTGTTATAATTTCCGTTGTTTTACATTTGCTGAGGAGTGCTTTACTTCCAACTACGTGGTCAATTTTGGAATAAGTGCGATGTGGTGCTGAGAAGAATGTATATTCTGTTGATTTGGGGTGGAGAGTTCTGTAGATGTCTATTAGGTCCGCTTGGTGCAGAGCTGAGTTCAATTCCTGGATATCCTTTTAAACTGTCTCCTTGATCTGTCTAATGTTGACAGTGGGGTGTTAAAGTCTCCCATTATTATTGTGTGGGAGTCTAAGTCTCTAAGTCTCTTTGTAGGTCTCTAAGGACTTGCTTTATGAATCTGGTTGCTCCTCTATTGGTTGTATATATATTTAGGATAGTTAACTCTTCTTGTTGAA
>NW_016879715.1:0-1139 GCF_001698545.2 Rhinopithecus bieti
ATGGAGAACTTTTTTCATTAGAAAGCTCCACCAACAGCCCTGGAACCATCCCACTTTCTCAGTTTTGAGCCCAGCTCTCAGCCATCCTTTGGAATTAAGGGTACTTTGGGTAGGGGCAAAGCAGGCTGAAGATACTGTTCTTCGTGGAAGAAAACCTCAACGTGCCACATTGACACGATTAAAGGGACGTTTCAAACAAGTACTGAGAGTGCTCTCCTGACCAGACGAGTCCCCACAAAACTAAGCATTGCACCGCTCAAGGGCTTACACATGAATGTCAGGGTGCCCTTCAGGTGGACAAAGTGTCACCTCCTGAGAGATCTGACAACATGACAAGTCTTGATGGCACCTCAAGGGGCTGGACCACCCTGTCACACGAACCATCAGGACAAAGGGCAGCCTACTGCACATTTCACAAATGCTCTGCAAGGGCATTCCGGGAATAGGGAGCAGGAAGCTGATGGTAACTGATTCTCTACAGAGTCACTGGATTCTCTCTTTTTTCTTTTTTCAAAATTTCCCTTTGAACGTAGGATTCTCTTTTTGATGTCACCTGTTCAGTCAGGTCACCGGTTACCTTAACAACTGCTTTGCCATGTATTAGTTTTATGCTTGTTCCCTTTGGGGTGGAGATGTATTATCAGAATCACCTGAGTGGCTTGATGGACAGGGGCTGTGTTTAAGAAAGCTTCCCAGGTGTGTTGTAAGAACCCCCAAGGAATGAATCGCTGGTCCCGTTCTTGAGCCTGGTTGCTAATGGAACCCACTGGGAGCAGTTTTCAAACAAGGATGCCACTTGAAATTCATTTATGTGCCGGGCGTGGTGGCTCACGCCTGTAATCCCAGCACTTTGGGAGGCTGAGGCGGGCAGATCACGAGGTCAGGAGATCGAGACCATCCTGGCTAACATGGTGAAACCCCGTCTCTACTAAAAATACAAAAAATTAGCCAGGCGTGGTGGCAGGTGCCTGTAGTCCCAGCTACTCGGGAGGCTGAGGCAGGAGAATGGCGTGAACCCGGGAGGCGGAGCTTGAAGTGAGCCCAGATAGCGCCACTGCCCTCCAGCCTGGGCGAAAGGGGGAGACTCCGTCTCAAAAAAAAAAAAAAATAAGTTCATTTATGTGATAAGTATCTAGTCA
>NW_016879716.1:0-1535 GCF_001698545.2 Rhinopithecus bieti
GCTAACCGTGGAAACAAAGGGTACATGGGGCGTATATAGCTCAAGGGTTATGTGCAATTTTATCAGAAAACAAATGTAATTTATTCTAACACTGAAAAATGAATAGGTCCTCATGCTTCTCTTCTTTCTTTTCTTTTTTTTCCAGGCAAGGTCTCGCTCTGTTGTCCAGGCTGGAGTGCAGTGGCATAATCCATGGCTCACTGCAGGCTTGACCTCCCTGGCTCAAGCGATCCTCCCGTCTCCCCTCACATTTCTTATGTCTGATTGACAGGGGGATAAAAGTACACATCTGGCACCTCTCCTTGTCCGGGAGGACTGGCCACAGAGTCATTTTGTGGAAGTTGGAGGTGAGTACACTAGATAGGGCTGTTGGCTTGCATTATACGCTTCACACTGCATGGGGTGGAGAATTGAATTTCAAATTCAAGAAATGGGAAAGGAGGAAATAAAAACTTGGAATGTCCTAACCTTTCTGAAAATCCAAAAAAGGCTCAAGGAAAGCTAGTTCAATTATTCCTACTATGACAAACTATGATACGGTCAGACATGCTCACTCTGGCGGAGTGTTCCCAGCCTGGTCTCCTATAGTGCTCCCAGGCTTACTAGGATGGGAAAATTCCCAGCTAATAAATTTTGGTCAGACAGGTTACCTGCTCTCAAACCCTGTTTCCTGATAAGATGTTATCAATGACAATGCGTGCCCAAAACTTCATTAGCAATTTTAATTTTCCTCATCCGGTGGTCCTGTGATCTCGCCCTGCCTCCATTTGCTTTGTGATATTTTATTACCTTGTGAAGTATGTGATCTCTGTGACCCACGCCCTATTCGTGCACTCCCTCCCCTTTTGAAAATCACTAATAAAAACTTGCTGGTTTTATGGTTCGGGGAACATCACGGATCCTGCCAACATGTGATGTCTCCCTGGACACTCAGCTTTAAATTTCTCTCTCTTGTGCTCTTTCCCTTTATTTCTCAACCCAGCCGAGACACTTAGGAAATAGAAAAAAACCCATGTTAAACATCGGGAGCGGGTTCTCCCGATAAATTCCCAGCAGGCTTACCAGGAAGCATCTGAAATTAGTAAGAAATATATGCAGCCTACACACCCAATTCGACTAGGGCTGGCACTTAATTTCTCAGCCTTTTGCTATGGGATTCTAAACTCTCCTGAAAAGGCCTGCAGCCTGGTAAACACGGCATTTGATGAAGCAATTGCTGAGTTGGATACACTGAATGAAGTGTCTTATAAAGACAGCACTCCCACCATGCAGTGACTTTGGGACAGTCTCTGTGGACATCGGGAAACCAGGGAGACGCGGGAGATGCTGGGGAGGGAGAGAACTATGTCTGCCATGCCTCGTGATCTGTTCAGTGTCACCCTGTACCATCCACAAAATCCCTTTGTGAGATTAAAAAAAAAAAGAATTGTACATCGTCTTGCGATTTTTCATAGCCTCAGCCTAGCAAGAATGGTTCGTGGGATAAACAGCTGGCATTGGTATCTAAAACCCGGATTGGCTGCATAAACACCACT
>NW_016879717.1:0-4006 GCF_001698545.2 Rhinopithecus bieti
GTGTATAATGCTTTGAACAAATTTAAATTTTACTTAAAATATATTGCAAAGTCATGTTTCTTTAAAGACTGTCAATACTGTTTAAGCAGATCTCAAAACGATGATAATATACATAAAACGCTTGCTAAACTTCAGTCAGCATCATTAATAAATCTTCATGTTTTTAGCAGAAAGACATAAAGAAATAAAGTGAAAAGCATATTAAATCATTTATTTTCCTTATAGTGCATTAAGCAGCTGAACTGGATTTTGTAATATTCTTTATTGAAGTAATGTTTTCCCTGATTTGATTCACAGGTCATTGATAAAATGGGTTATAAAACACTGTTTTTCAATAATGAAGTTTTACTATAGAACATTTACTTGAATAAATAGGTATAGTGAAGACTTAAAGAAAATTTTTAAGAAAATGTTTTCATTTTGGTTAAGATATTAGAAACATGTTTTAAAACATTTTAAATGTTTAAAAGCTATTTATATATATCCATCCTCATCAGGTAGTATGTACAGATGTGATTTTTTTTCCTACGGCAGCACAGAATTATAATTTTCATAGAATCATATTCAGCTTTGATGCTTAGAACATCAGATATCTGTGTTGAACACCTAAAGTTCTGTATCATTTTTTTAAAATGTGTTAAGCAAAGGTAGTATTGAAGTTATTTTAGAAAATTCTTCCCCTTATTCCTAGTACCTGAAAAGACTGATCTTTATAGATATTTAGATACCAACCCTATATTTATTTTGGTCTTTTGGGTTTGTTTTGGTGTTTGGTGTTTGTTTTATTTTACATTTATTTAGCATAATTTCAGTGCTAGGCTATACCAGCTGTCCCCCCCGGCCCTTTTTTATTTTTTAAAAAAATAACCTCATCAGTGCTGTTGAAAGTGAGTATGAAGAAAGAAAATAAAGCATTGGAAAGACGCAGGCAAGAACTTAACTGGATCTTCTGCATAAATTTCACAGTATCAATAGTGCAGATTTGGATATCCTCTTATTCATAGTATGTACACAGGCCAATTCTAAAATTATTTAGATTATGAATATTAAATATTTTCTAGAGGCACGTCAAAAGCATGGTACATGGGGCTTATGTTGGGATGGTTTTGCAGGGTGATTTCCCTATGTCCTGTATTCGTGCTCCTCTTAGATGTGGCTAGTATTTCCTTTTTTTGTTTTGTTTTTTGTTTGACAGTAGGTTTGTTTGAAATTTTGTCATTGCTGTTTTAAGTAGGTGTGGAGAAGAGGAGTGCTCTGTCAGCCTTGTTATACTTAGACTAGACTGGATGTAATTGATTAAGATGACAGGACTAATTTTCAGTAGAGATGATCATACCAGAATCTATCATGAGAGTATAAGAAGAACAACTAAATTCAACAAATATTATTTGAATTTCTATATAGTAGGCTCTTGTCCGGAAACTAAGAGAAGCTGAAGGAGCTTTTTACAGGAAGAAAGAAAAAAGTGAAGGAAATAGGGATGGACAGATGGGGTTGGGCCCAAAGAATACTAAACATGAAGTATAGGAAGATTGTGGAGGCAGTTGAATCACAGATAAGAGAATTGTTTTGGAAGGGAGGGATGGGAGGTTATGGTTTGTCAGAAATGGAGAAAGGAGAACAATCCACCACCTGAGGATTCTAACTTAGAATCTGTGATGTAAAATTTTTTCTATTTCATATTTTCTTTTTTTTTTCTTTTATTTATTTTTTAATTTTTTTATTATACTTTAAGTTCTAGGGTACATGTGCATAACGTGCAGGTTTGTTACATATGTATATTTGTGCCATGTTGGTGTGCTGCACCCATCAACTTGTCAGCACCCATCAATTCATCATTTATATCATGTATAACTCCCCAGTGCAATCCCTCCCCTCTCTCCCCTCCCCATGATAGGCCCCGGTGTGTGATGTGACAGACTGGATTAAGAAAATGTGGCACATACACACCATGGAATACTATGCAGCCATAAAAAAGGATGAGTTTGCGTCCTTTGTAGGGACATGGATGCAGCTGGAAACCATCATTCTTAGCAAGCTATCACAAGAAGAGAAAACCAAACACCGCATGTTCTCACTCATAGGTGGGAACTGAACAATGAGATCACTTGGACTCGGGAAGGGGAACATCACACACCGGGGCCTATTTCATATTTTCATAAAATAAGTTAGTACATAAGGAAAGGGTGGGGGGAGGCACTGATATCTAGACAAACCATTTTGTTCAGATGTGTCTTGTGATAAAATAAAGTTAAAGGGACTGGATTTTACTAGCCAGTTATGTGGCTAGGGGAAGATCATGTGTGTAAAGTAAGGGGTCCTAAGTCTTTTCACCTCTTAACGTTCTAGCCTACTTCTTCAATTGCTCTGCTAAAGTGCACTGGGGATTAAACCGATTGAAATTAATCTGAACGAATGTCTCATCATATGTCAGATATTCTAATACCCATCCATGTGAACTTTCCACTTTCTCCTCCCACTTACTGCTCCATACCCATACATCCACATTTCCTACCCACTATTCTAAAGTAATTAAGATTTTTTGCTGTCATTCAGCAATAGGACTTGATTGGAATGGATAGTAGTAGTTTGAAGTCTTTATTTGTCCTAATTAGTGTATTTTATTTTGCTGCCAAAATGTTAAATGCATCTGTTTTGGGGTACAGCCCAGTTTTGAAGGGATATTGTTTAATATTTGACATGTACACTAGTATTATTTCTTTAAAATCTGAAAATGTGAGTACCCAAAATGTATATGGCCAGTGTAAGAAGGGAGATTATAGAAGTGTAACTGTTATTTGTTGGGTAGAGTTTGGATAATTTGGAAATGGGAGACTGACCCACCTATTCTTTCCTTGAGTGAGATACCTCAAGGGTGGAGTTCTGTTTTGAGCATTTACAAATTTTATTTCTCATTTCATCAAATACTTATTTAGTGCTGTTGTGCCAGGCAAGTCTCTGGGTAAATTTAATGTTTTAAAGTGTTTACAGTTAAACACTTTAAACATCTAAAGCTCTAAAATTTCCAGCCTCTCAAAATTCATTTAGGGAATATAACTAACAAGAGGCACATGTTTTCCAGTGAATTCATAAATAAAAGCATTTGAAAGTATTGAGGGAACCAGCCCCGATATCTCAACGTAGGTTCTTTTATTTTCCCTGTCAGCTGGTCTGAGAAATAAAGAGAAAGGGTACAAAGACAGTAATTTTATAGCTGAGCCTCCGGGGTAACATCACATATTGGTAGTTCCGTGATGTCCCCTGAGCCGCAAAACCAGCAGGTTTTATTAGGGATTTTAAAAGGGGAGGGTTATATGAACAGGGAGTGGGTCACAGAGATCACATGCTTCAAAAGGCAATAAAGATCACAAGGCAAAGGCAAGATTAGAATTACTGATGAGGGTCTGTGTCCCGCTGTGCATTTCTTGATAAACATCTTAACAGAAAACAGGGTTCGAGAGCAGAGAACTGCTCCAAACAAAATTTACCAGGCTGTAATTCCCCAATCCTGGTAAGCCTGAGGGTATTGCAGGAGACCAGGGCGTATTTCAGTCCTTATCTCAACCTTATAAGACAGACACTCCCAGATCAGCCGTTTATAGACCTCCCCCCAGGAACGCATTCCTTCCCCAGGGTATTCCTTGCTGGGAAAAGAATTCAGTGATATCTCACTTACTTGCATGTCTGTTTATAGGCTCTCTGCAAGAAGAAAATACGGCTCTATTCTGCCTGACCCTGCAGGCAGTCAGACCTTGTGGTTATCTTCCCTTGTTCCCTGAAAATCGTTGTTATTCTGTTCTTTTTTAAGGTGCACTGATTTCATATTGTTCAAACACATGTTTTACAATCGATTTGTACGGTAGTAGTCCTGAGGTGGCGTACATTCTCACCTTACAAAGATAACAGGATAAAGAGATTAGAGACAGGCATAAGATATTATAAGAGTATTATTAGGGAAGTGATAAATTCCATGAAATCTTCATAATTTATGTTCAGAGATTGCAAT
>NW_016879718.1:0-1535 GCF_001698545.2 Rhinopithecus bieti
AAAATGATAAATTCTGAGGGATATAATAATAATAGATATATAAGAGGATATATTCTGGAGACAAGGCAAATATCATAACCAATGTAACTGTTCATCAATAAAGGACTGGTTAAATAAATTACGGCATATCAATAAAATAAAATAGTACGTCTTAAAAATGATGATGTTGATCTGTATGTATTGATTTGGAAATAAATTTGCAATATAGTGTTAAGTAAAAAATAAGTTAGTTACCAAACAGTTCATACAGTAAGAACTTAATTTTGTAAAAACAGTCTATGTAAATAGAAAATTTCCTGGATGGCCAAATAGGAATAGCTCTGGTCTGCAGCTCCCAGCGTGACTGATGCAGGAGATAGGTGATTTCTGCATTTCCAACTGAGGTACCTGGTTCATCTCACTGGGACTGGTTGGACAGTGGGTGTAGCTCACGGAGGATGAGCTGAATAGGGTGGGGCATTGCTTCACCCAGGAAGCACAAGGGGTCAGGGGATTTCCCTTTCCTAGGCAAAGGAAGCCGTGACAGATTGTACCGGGAAAACTGGGACACTGCCACCTAAATACTACGCTTTTCCAATGGTCTTAGCAAACAGCACACCAGGAGATTATATCCCATGCCTAACTCAGAAGGTCCCACGCCCATGGAGCCTTGCTCCCTGCTAGTGCAGCAGTCCAAGATCAGACTGCGAGACTGCAGCCTGGCTGGGGGAGGGGCGTCTGCCATTGCTGAGGCTGGAGTACGTAAACAAAGTGGCTGGGAAGCTCAAACTGGGTGGAGCCCACTGCAGCTCAATGAGGCCTGCCTGCCTCTATAGACTCCACTTCTGGGTGCAGGGCATAGCTGAACAAAAGGGAGCAGAAATTTCTGTAGACTTAAACGTCCCTGTCTTACAGCTCTGAAGAGAGCAGTGGTTCTCCCAGCACAGTGTTTGAGCTCTGAGAATGGACAGACTGTTTCCTTAAGTGGGTCCCTGACCCCCATGTAGCCTAACTGGGAGACACCTCCCAGTATGGGCCAACTGACACCTCATACAGCCGGATGCCCCTCTCAGACGAAGCTGTCAGAGGAAGGATCAGGCAGCAATATTTGCTGTTCTGCAATATTTGCTGTTCTGCAGCCTCTGCTGGTGATACCCAGGCAAACAGGGTCTGGAGTGGACCTCCAGCAAACTCCAACAGACCTGCAGCTGAGGAACCTGACTACTAGAAGGAAAACTAACAAACCGAAAGGAATAGCATCAACATAAACAAAAAGGACATCCACACCAAAACCCCA
The DNA here is from genome assembly GCF_001698545.2 of Rhinopithecus bieti. Classification (NCBI taxonomy): domain Eukaryota; kingdom Metazoa; phylum Chordata; class Mammalia; order Primates; family Cercopithecidae; genus Rhinopithecus; species Rhinopithecus bieti. The sequence goes on from NW_016879718.1 coordinate 1,277, forward strand.
TCTGTAGGTCACCATCATCAAAGACCAAAGGTAGATAAAACTGCAAAGATGGGCAGAAACCAGAGAAGAAAAGCTGAAAATTTGAAAAACCAGAGCACTTCTTCTCCTCCAAAGGATCACAGCTTCTCGTCAGCAATGGAACAAAGCTGGATGGAGAATGACTTTGACGAGTTGACAGAAGTAGGCTTCAGTAATAATGAACTTCTCCAAGCTAAAGGAGGATGTTCAAACCCACTGCAAGGAAGCAAAAACCTTGAAA
>NW_016879719.1:0-2044 GCF_001698545.2 Rhinopithecus bieti
TTTTGTCTTGGATTTGTTTATATGATGGATTACGTTTATTGATTTGCGTATGTTGAACCAGCCTTGCATCCCAGGGATGAAGCCAATTTGACCTTGGTGGATAAGCTTTTTGATGTGCTGCTGGATTTGGTTTGCCAGTATTTTATTAAGGGTTTTTGCAATGATGTTCATCAGGGATATTGGTCTAAAATTCTCTTTTTTTTTAGTTGTGTCTCCACCACACTTTGGTATCAGGAAGATGCTGGCCTCATAAAATGAGTTAGGGAGGATTCCATCTTTTCTATTGATTGGAATGGTTTCAGAAGGAATGGTACCAGCTCGTCTTTGTACCTCTGGTAGAACTCAGCTGTGAATCCATCTGCTCCTGGACTTTTTTTGGTTGTTAGGCTATTAATTATTACCTCAATTTCAGAGCCTGTTATAGGTCTATTCAGGGTTTCAACTTCTACCTGGTTTAGTCTTGGGAGGGTGTATGTGTCCAGGGATTTATCCATTTCTTCTAGATTTTCTAGTTTATTTACCTAGAGAAGTTTACAGTATTCTTTGATGGTAGCTTGTATTTCTGTGGGATCGGTGGTGATATCCCCTTTATCAGTTTTATTGCGTCTATTTGATTCTCCTCTCTTCTTTACTAGTCTTGCTCACGGTTTATCAATTTTGTTCATCTTTTCAAAAAACCTGCTCCTGAATTCATTGACTTTTGAAGGATTTTTTGTGTCTCTATCTCTGTCAGTTCTGCTCTGATCTTAGTTATTAGCCAATATCATACTGAATGGGCAAAACTGGAAGTATTCCCTTTGAAAACTGCAACAAGACAGGGATGCCCTCTCTCACCACTCCTAGTCAACACAGTGTTGGAATTTCTGGCTAGGACAATCAGGCAGAAGAAAGAAATAAAGGGTATTCAAGTAGGAAAAGAGGAAGTCAAATTGTCCCTGTTTGCAGAGGACATGATTGTATATTTAGAAAACCCCATCGTCTCAGCCCAAAATCTCCTTAAGCTGATAAGCAACTTTAGCAAAGTCTCAGGACACAAAATCAATGTGCAAAATCACAAGCATTCCTGTACACCAATAACAGACAGAGAGCCAAATCATGAGTGAACTCCAATTCACAATTGCTTCAAAGAGAATAAAATACCTAGGAATCCAACTTACAAGGGATGTGAAGGACCTCTTCAAGGAGAACTACAAACTATTGCTGAATGAAATAAAAGAGGACACAAACAAGTGGAGAAACATTACGTGTTCATGGATACGAAGAATCAATATCTTGAAAATGACACTGCCCAAGGTAACTTATAGATTCAGTGCCCTCCCCATCAAGCTACCAATGACTTCCTTCACAGAATTGGAAAACTAACAAGCAGTAAGGACATCCACACCAAAACCCCATCTGTACGTCACCATCATCAAAGACCAAAGGTAGATAAAATCACAATGATGGGGAGAAACCAGAGTAGAAAAGCTGAAAATTCTAAAATCAGAGCAATTTCTTTTCAAAATAACAAAACTTGAGGCATCATGCTACCTGACTTCAAATTATACTACAAGGCTACAGTAACTGAACAGCATGGTACTAGTACCAAAACAGAGATATAGACCAATGCAACAGAACAGAGCCCTCAGAAATAATACCACACATCTACAGCCATCTGATCTTTGATAAACCTGACAAAACAAGAAATGGGGAAAGGATTCCCTATTTAATAAATGGTGCTGGGAAAACTGGCTAGCCATATGTAGAAAGCTGAAACTGGATCTCTTCCTTATACCTTATAGAAAATTAATTCAAGATGGATTAAAGACTTAATGTTACACCTAAAACCATAAAACCCTAGAAGAAAACCTAGGTAATACCATTCAGGACATAGGCATGGGCAAAGAATTCATGACTAAAACACCAAAAGCAACGGCAACAAAAGCCAAAATTGACAAATGGGATCTAATTAAGCTAAAGACCTGCACAGCAAAAGAAACTACCATCAGAGTGAACAGGCAATCCACAGAATGGGAGTAAACTTTTACAATCTACCCATCTGACA
>NW_016879720.1:0-246 GCF_001698545.2 Rhinopithecus bieti
TCCCTTGGCGTTGAACGTCTGTTGGGGAGCTCAGGTGTCCTTGCTGTGGTCCTTTCCACGTTGGGGAAAGCTGGTCAGCTGGAGAACTTCCTCCCACGTCTTTAGTAAGACTAAATCCCTAGCTGACCTGAAACTGAATTTTCCTCCCATGTGGGAGGGGAAGACTCTTGTTTCCACACTCACAGAGTGCCTTGCACCTGTCCTAGATTGATGACATATTTTTGTAATTGATGAGTCCTTTCCTCT
>NW_016879721.1:0-311 GCF_001698545.2 Rhinopithecus bieti
GATCAATGGAATTATACAATATGTGTTCTCCTCTCTGGTTTTTTTTTACTTAGCTAATGTTTTTGAGGTTGGTCCATGACATATGACAGGTTTTGGTAGTTTGTTCCTTTCATTACTGAGTAGAAGTCCACCAATGGATATAGCACATTTTGTCAGCAGAGAACATTTTAAACTTCAATTTCCACTTCCTGTGGTCTAAATGAAACTCCCGGAACACAGGACTTCTAGGGAAAGCTGCTGTGCATGTCAAAATAACTACTTAGCAGAACCAGCTTTGTCATCAGGAGCCTGAACTGCTGCAGACATTTTAT
>NW_016879722.1:0-626 GCF_001698545.2 Rhinopithecus bieti
AACTCAGCAAATTCTCAGGAAACAAAGTCAATGTACAAAAATTAGTAGCATTCCTACATATCAACAACATCCAGGCAGAGACAAATAAAGAAAGCAATCCCTTTCATAATAACTGCAAAGGAAAACAATATCTAGGAATACAGCTGACTAGGGAGGTGAAATATCTCTACAAAGAGTATTACAAAACATTGCTCACAGAAATAAAATATGACACAAATAAATGGAAAAACATTCCGAGCTCATGGATAGAAAGAATCAATACTGCTAAAATGCCCATACAGCCCAAAGTAATTTATAGATTCAATGCTATTTCTGATAAACTACCAACAACACTCTTCACCAAAGTAGAAAAAACTATTTTAAAGTTCATACGGAATTTTAAAAAGGGCCCAAATAGCCATGGCAATCCCAAGGAAAAAGAACAAAGCTGGAGGCACATTACCTAACTTTGAACCATACTACAAGGCTACAGTAACCAAAACAGCATGGCACTGTTACAAAAACAGGCACATAGACCAAGGAAACCGAATAGAGAGCCCAGAAATAATGCCACCCACCTATAGCCATCTGATCTTCAACAAAGTTAAGAAAAGCAAGCAATGGGGAGAGACTCCCTATTCAATAAA
>NW_016879723.1:0-1360 GCF_001698545.2 Rhinopithecus bieti
CACACTGCTAGTTTTTTTAGATTTTAGTAGAGACAGGGGTTCACCGAGTTAGCCAGGATGGTCTCGATCTCCTGACCTCGTGATCCGCCCGTCTCGGCCTCCCAAAGTGCTGGGATTACAGGCTTGAGCCACCGCGCCCGGCCGATTATCCCATTTCTAAATGCAATTTTGTCTCCTCTGGATCATCCTCTCAGTTACTCCCACTCTACCTGTCTTCACCTTCACCAGGGTTTGGAGTAGTCCATCTCCTCTGTGGATCCCTTTTTCTTTATCACCCCCTTCCTGCTGCCTTCACTTCCTCCCTGACCTAGATTCTGCAGCCCACCGCCTTCACAAAACCTGGTTAATATCCCAAACCCTGCGTTTTTTGTTGTTGTTGTTGTTCTTCTTCTTCTTCTAATCTGCTCTGCTCCATTCTTCCAAAACCCTATCCCTAGATCAATCTTTTTCTCTTCTTCATGCTCCTAAACTTAGACTACCAAGCTTTGCTGGAGAAAGCACTCCAGGTGGGTGTTACTACAAATCACCGTCAGCTGAGCCATTGGTACAACCTGACAGCCTTTGATATTTCCGGAATCAATGCCTGCTTTCCATTCTCCACAGCATCAAGTCATGTCTTATCTCTGCTGCTTCCCCGCTTTGCATTCAGCACTCTGAGTACAGCTCCAGCTGCACACACAATGACATCTCCTGTTGGGTTCTCTCCTCCTCATGCCTCCTGTTCTCCCTGGTTGCCATTCCCCTCCTCTGAACCTCCACCCCTGGGGGTGGTAACAGCTTCCCACTGCCGCCAGACTCTGGGTGCCATGACACCCCTATGTCCCGCTTCTCCCACACAAAGTAGGTGCCCTAAAATTCAATTCAATCCTGACACTAACAAAGTTAGCACGGATCCCATAGCCTAAGGGGCTCTGTCTCACAAGACTGCCTCCACTTCAGATGCCAGCTGTGGGGAAAAGAACGAGAGATCAGTTTGTTACCATGTCTATATAGAAGGAAGTAGACATAAAAGACTCCATTTAGTTCTGTATTTAAGATGCTGTTAATCTGTGACCTTACCTTCAACTTTGTCCTTGCAAGAGACATGTGCCAAGGTGGTTTAAGGTTAAAAGGATTTTGGGCGGTGCAGAATGTGCTTTGTTAAACAAGTGCCTAAAGGCTGCTTGTGGTTAAAAGTCATCACCATTCTCTTAAATCTCAAGAAAGAGAAAACATTTGTCTCCTGCCTCTCCCTGGGCAATGGAACATCTCCCGGTAATACCCATTGTGTGCCTTGTTTACTGAGTGAGGAGAAACCGCCTTTAGGAATAAGGTGCAGGCCGGACACGGTGGCTCAAGCCTGTAATCCCAGCACTTTGGG
>NW_016879724.1:0-626 GCF_001698545.2 Rhinopithecus bieti
CAATTTGGTATGTTTTTGCAGTGGCTGGTTCCAGTTGTTTCTTTACATGTTTAGTCCTTCCTTCAGGAACTCTTGTAAGACAGGCCTGGTGATGACAAAATCTCTCAGCATTTGCTTGTCTGTAAAGGATTTTATTTCTCCTTCACTTATGAAGCTTAGTTTGGCTGGATATGAAATTCTGGGTTGAAAATTCTTTTCTTTAAGAATGTTGAATATTGGCCCCTACTCTCTTCTGGCTTTCTGCAGAGAGAGCTGCTATTAGTCTGATGGGCTTCCCTTTGTGAGTAACCCAGCCCTTCTCTCTGGCTGCCCTTAACATTTTTTGCTTCATTTCAACCTTGGTGAATCTGATAATTATATGTTTTGCGGTTGCTCTTTTCGGGGAGTATCTTTGTGGTGGTCTCTGTATTTCCTGAATTTGAATGTTAGCCTGTCTTGCTAGGTTGGGGAAGTTCTCCTGGATAACATCCTGAAGAGTGTTTTCCAACTTGGCTCCATTCTCCCTGTCACTTTCAGGTACACCAGTCAAATGTAGGTTTAGTCTTTTCACATAGTCCCATATTTCTTGGAAGCTTTGTTTGTTCCTTTTCATTCTTTTTTCTTTTTTTTTTCTTTTTTTTTTTTTT
>NW_016879725.1:0-311 GCF_001698545.2 Rhinopithecus bieti
GGGAGTTACCCGATTTTCCAGGTGTTGTGTGTCTCAGTTCCCCTCGCTAGGAAACAGATTCCCTTCCCCCTTGGCTTCCAGGTGAGGCGATGCCTCTCCCTGCTTCAGCTCTTGCTGGTCAGGCTGCAGCAGCTGACCAGCACCGATTGTCAGGCACTCCCTAGTGAGATGACCCCAGTACCTCAGTTGAAAATGCAGAAATCACCGGTCTTCTGTGTCACTCGCGCTGGGAGTTGGAGACTGGAGCTGTTCCTATTGGGCCATCTTGCTCCGCCCCCCCGTCCATTTTATTTTTTTAATATTGATCTTTT
>NW_016879726.1:0-1171 GCF_001698545.2 Rhinopithecus bieti
AGAGAAAAGTGTGTTTCCTAATTTTCTATACTATAAAGTTAATCCATTGAAATCTGAACCCTAAAATTATAGTTCAGCCTTAACACAATCTAGCAATACAGAAAACTATAACGGAATACAAGGTTTAAAGTTACAGAAGAGAATTAGAAATAAATAGCAACTGAACCACTGATGATTAAAGAAAACTGTATTATAAAGACCCAACACTGAGTGTTCTATGTTAACATTCGTTATTTCAAGACTCGTGCTTTTATAGATATGAAAGTATTTAAATTTGCTGTTATATTCATTATGGCCTTAAATCAGCAAAGCCCAAGCTTCTCCATGACCAGAACCAAATGTTATTTTCTAAAGAAAAGAGCTGCAGGATCAGGGAAGTGTCAAACAATTCATCAGGAAGAAGGAGGACAAGAAGCCAAGACAAGCCTTGACTGTTTAGGGCATAGTGGGTATTTAACCCTTTGTCATAAAATATAAACACTTTTTTTTTAATGGAAAGAGCATTTCTGAATTCATGTTTTCTTCTCAGTTTAAAGAGAATTTGAAGTCCTAAACTCAAGTTTAATAACCAGAGATAGAACAGACCATGAGAACCAGCAATCCATTGCAAGGTCCTCCTTTACAGATGGCCATGGGATGGGACAACAGTGAGCCCAGGTCAGTGGCAGAGCTAGGAGCACCTCCCTGGGGTCCCAGCACCCTCCCCTATGTGAGCTCCCCCATGTGAGGCCATCATCTAGAGCCTTCTACTTCCATGCATACTTTTTTTTTTGAGACAGAGTCTCCCTCCTTTGCCTAGGCTGGAGTGCAGTGACACGATGTCGCGATCTCGGCTCACTGCAACCTTCGCCTCCTGGATTCAAGTGATTCTTCTACCTCAGCCTCCTGAGTAGCTGGGATTACAGGCATGTACCACCACACCCAGCTAATTTTTGTATTTTTAGTAGAGATGGGGTTTCACCATGTTGGTCAGGCTGGTCTCGAACTCCTGAGCTTAGGCAATCTGCCTGCCTTGGCCTCCCAAAGTTCTAGGATTACAGGAATGAGCCACCATGCCCGGCCTCCATGCATACATTGAAACTGAAAAAAAGCAGTGCTTCTCATTCTTAAGGTCTCCAATGGACACCATCAGAATTAAACTTTAACATGTGCCCAAATCCTGGAAATAAAA
>NW_016879727.1:0-242 GCF_001698545.2 Rhinopithecus bieti
GAAGACTAAACCAGGAAGAAGTTGATCCCTGAATAGACCAATAACAAGTTCTGAAATTGAGGCAGTAATTAATAGCCTACCAACCAAAAAAAGTCCAGGACCAGATGGATTCATAGCCAAATTCTACCAGAGGTACAAAGAGGAGCTGGTACCATTCCTTCTGAAACTATTCCAACAATAGAAAAGAGGGACTCCTCCCTAACTCATTTTATGAGGCCAGCATCATCCTGATACCAAAACCT
>NW_016879728.1:0-312 GCF_001698545.2 Rhinopithecus bieti
ACAGGAACCATATTCTTTAACTTATTTGCAGTTTAAAGCCACTGAAAAAGAATACTAGAAATATTAGTCTATTATGTTACCAAATAGTGTATTGTTACCATCTTTTAGCTATACCCTTGAGTAAAGTGGAATAGGTTAAAATTAGTGGCATAGTAACACTTTACTGAATGTATAACAGTATTGAACATGTCATAAATGTTCAATTAAAAATTAACACAATTTAAAACTTTAAAAATGCAGTTTCATCACATAAAAGTACAATTAGTAAAATGACATACTAATTTAATTATTTTGATTTAATTTTAACTATAA
>NW_016879729.1:0-627 GCF_001698545.2 Rhinopithecus bieti
GAAATTAGTGCCTCTTGATGAGGCTAAGATCTTGCACTAGTGTCCACTGACCATTTGGTTTTGTACTCCTAGAACTGGGGTGTCGCAGGGACTGCTGCATTTCCTTACCAAGTCTTGAGCTTTTAAATGTTTAACAATATCCTGTAATCCTTTATGAGCTTCAGGCCTTAAGGGATATTGCCTTTGATAAGGAAAAGTGGTGGGGTCTTTTTAGCCTGATTTGGACTGGGCAGGCATTTTTTGTCCTTCCAAATTGTCCTTCCAATGCCCAGACTTCAGGGTTGATTCCCTCCTCAAGTAGGGGATAACAAATGGGTAACTTGTTCCCCATATTCATGTAGATAATAGCTCCAGCTTTGGCTAATATATCCCTCCCTAATAAAGGTGTGGGACTTTCAGGCATAACAAGAAAGGCATGTGAAAAGAGCAAAGTCTCCCAATTCCAACTGAGGAGGAGGGAGAAATACCTGGTTAGAGGCTGTCCCAGGATTCCTCGGAAGGTAATCGACCTTGAGGACAGTCGCCCAGGACAGGAGATTAATACTGAGAAGGCCACACTGGTGTCCAGGAGGAAGTCAATTTCCTGGCCCACAATGGTTAAATGTACCTGGGGCTCAGTGAAGGTGA
>NW_016879730.1:0-312 GCF_001698545.2 Rhinopithecus bieti
AATGTGTTGTTACCCCTCTCGGGAAACGGGAGCTGGGGCCCGCAGGCTTGGGGCCCCAACAACTACAATGCAGGCCTACCCAGTACCCAATGAGCAGTGGTTTACAACATCAAGGAATGACCTCGAGTCCTCCTTAAAGAAATCTTACCCTACCCCAGTTTCTCAGCTTTATGCTGCCACTAAGCAGAGTGCTGCTGCTGACCTAGCTATTGTCCAGCCTTATACTTTATCTCCTAATGGAGGAATATATAAGTTGGCTACTGGAGTGTGTGGTCCTTTGCCAAAGGGACATGTAGGACTTTTACTAGGTCG
>NW_016879731.1:0-1199 GCF_001698545.2 Rhinopithecus bieti
CCACATGGGAGCCCTCTCCTGCCGGCTGGCTCTTCCCCTCACTGTCACATAGCTCTCTGGGTCCCAAGACCATCCTCTCAGGCCTTTCTCGGGGGGGACCCAGCTGGCCTGGGGAGCACAGCTGGCCTGAGAAACTGAGTTACTGTTCAAGCTCTGTAAACTGATAGAGATGCAGACATCTCCCACCTGTAGCCGATGGCAGGACAGAGAGAAGAGTTGTGTCATCCGCCCAGGGCTGCAAGAGGACCAACCCTGTCCATATACAAAGAAGGGGTGCTCGGGGGGCACCTCACTGCTCACTTTGCTCTGCTGCTCACCAACCACAAAATGTAGCATGACAAATCCAGGCCATTGGCTCTCCTGAATGTCCACGACCATGCTAGAGTCAATCTTCAGCCCCCCACTCACTTCGGCACTGCGCACAAAATCCTGGGTCTGGAGGTCCTCCACCCGCTTCAGCTCTCCCGTAGCCAGCTGGATGATGGCGCCTTTCATGAAATGGGAAGGCAAGTGGGAGGAGGTAATGGGGGGCGGCATTGGCTCTTTGTCTGGGAAGGTGGCTCTGGCCTGCATGTCCAGACTTGATGCTACCAGGATCTCCGAGCCCACAGGCAGCAGGCCTGAGTCAGTTCCAGTGGGCACCAGGTTGCCATTGGCTACAACCATTGCTTTGGGTAAAGGTCTATGTTTTACTGGTTCCTGATGGGACTCAGGGTAGAACCCATGGGCCTGATTTTCTCTGCCAGCTCTGCAGGGTTCCTGGCTGACCCTCGCCCCTCACCCTGATGGTCGGGGGGATGATGGGATAGGTTGAGGGGCTGGGTTCCTCCTTCCTCTGAGCTGCCACCACACAATAGTCCTGAGAAGCTAAAGCGCCAACCACTCGCTGGACCTCAAGGTCGGTGTCCGGGGTCCCCGGTGTGCTGGTGCCGCTACCTCCACCCGTGGAGTCTGAGAACCTGAAAACAACTGTCCATCCACCACACATTCTACCACTGGCCCCAGTCCCTGGCCTTCACCCTTGCTGTTGGGGAGTCAAGGGCTTCACTTTCCCGTCTTACTAAATTTCGTTCTCGCGGTCTCTGTCCTCCATTTGCAGCAGCTGCTTCCAGAGCAGACTGGCTCTCCTGAGGGGTAAGAACTGGGCTGGCGCCTGCTGGAGGGGTTCATGCAAAGTATACCCAGCAGGTAGCCTGGAC
>NW_016879732.1:0-1996 GCF_001698545.2 Rhinopithecus bieti
TCACAGCACCAAAATGTCATGGGCGTCCGTGTGAAGAGACCACCAAACAGGCTTTGTGTGAGCAACATGGCTGTTTATTTCACCTGGGTGCAGGCAGGCTGAGTCCAAAAGAGAGTCAGCAAAGGGAGATAAGGGTGGGACCGTTTTATAGCATTTGGGTAGGTAAAGGAAAATTACAGTCAAAGGGGGGTTGTTCTCTGGTGGGCAGGAGTGGGGATCACAAGGTGCTCCGTGGGGAGGTTTTGAGCCAGGATGAGCCAGGAAAAGGAATTTCACAAGATAATATCATCGCTTAAGGCAAGGACCGGCCATTTTCACTTCTTTTGTGGTGGAATGTCATCGGTTAAGGCGAGGCAGGGCATTTGCACTTCTTTTGTGATTTTTCAGTTACTTCAGGCCATCTGGGTGTATGAGTGCAAGTCACAGGGGATGTGATGGCTTGGCTTGGGCTCAGAGGCCTGACAGTCACCACATTAACAAAGGAGTCCCAGCTACCCCTTTCCTCCCAGAGACCATGGTAACCAACGTCTTCATTCCACCCCTTGAAGGCTGTCACCCTGAAGCCGCTGCAGCTCCATAGAGTGTGCACACTAGCATTTACCCTAGGATGACTAGGCCCCCGACTAGAGACAGGTCAAGCAGAGCTTCCCTCCCTGATTTTCAGTTGTACAACTCAGTGGCATGTCTGGATTGCAAGGATGAACTGTTGACTTAAATTTTATCTTTGCAGATAATGTAACCATCTGCAGACAATGTAATCACAGCTGGTGATTTGACTATATAAAATAATATGGACCTTACCCACCAGAATATATAATCCAGTGGGAAAGACAGGCTCAGACATTTCTATCCATAGTCATTTCTGACTATTGAAGTCAGACGGTAATCTCTAAGTGTGAATAAAGTGCTTAGTGGGAAGTCTGAGGAGGAGGGCAATGACTTCTGATATTGTGGAGAAAGAGACAGATCTCACTTGAATCTCACTTTTGACAGATGGTTCCACTCTGAATTTGTGAAATAAATAACTGTATTTATTGAATATATACAATGTCCAAGGTGCTAGCGCTATGCTATGTCCCAAACTGCATTATCTCATTTTATTCTTAATGGAACCCTAGATGTAGGTATTACTATTATTATTCTTGTTTTAGAGAAAAAGAAACTGAAGTTTAGAGAATTGACTTACTGGCCGGACGCGGTGGCTCAAGCCTGTAATCCCAGCACTTTGGGAGGCCAAGACGGGTGAATCACGAGGTCAGGAGATTGAGACCATCCTGGCTAACCCAGTGAAACCCCATCTCTACTAAAAAAATACAAAAAACTAGCCAGGCGAGGTGGCGGGCGCCTGTAGTCCCAGCTACTTGGGAGGCTGAGGCAGGAGAATGGCGTGAACCCGGTAGGCGGAGCTTGCAGTGAGCTGAGATCCGGCCACTGCACTCCAGCCTGGGTGACAGAGCAAGACTCCGTCTCAAAAAAAAAAAAAAAAAAAAAGAGAGAGAATTGACTTACCTAAGGTTTGACAGCTAGAAAATGGCAGAGCCAGGACAGCAGCCCACACCTGTCTGACTCCAGAGCTCAAGATTTAATCACTATGAAATATGCATATATCTTGGGAGGCCGAGGTGGGTGGATCATGAGGTCAAGAGATCGAGACCAGCCTGGCCAACATGGTAAAACCCCGTCTCTCCTAAAAATACAAAAATTAGCTGAGTGTGGTGGCGCACACCTGTAGTCCCAGCTACTTGGGAGGCTGAGGCAGGAGAATTGCTGGAACCAGGGAGGCGGAGGTTGCAGTGAGCCGAGATCGCACCACTGCACTCCAGCCTGGCAACAGAGTGAGACTCAGTCTAAAAAAAAAAAAAGAAAGAGAAAGAAAGAAAGAAAGGAAGGAAGGAAGGAAGGAAGGAAGGAAGGAAGGAAGGAAGGAAGGAAGGAAAGAAAGAAAGAAAAGAAAGAAAGAAAGAAAGAAAGAAAGAAAGAAAGAAAGAAAGAAAGA
>NW_016879733.1:0-1268 GCF_001698545.2 Rhinopithecus bieti
AAAAAAAAAAAAAAAAAAAAAAAAAAAAAAAAAAAAAAGGGGGTTAAATTCTTATTCTTAAGAAAAAATTATTTAAAACAAAAAAAAAAAAAAAAAAACAGGGGTTGCAATCCTAGTCTCTGATAAAACATACTTTAAACCAACAAAGATCAAAAGAGACAAGGCCATTACATAATGGTGAAGGGATCAATTCAACAAGAAGAGCTAACTATTGTAAATATATATGCACCCAATACAGGAGCACCCAGATTCATAAAGCAAGTCCTTAGAGACCTACAAAGAGACTTAGACTCTCACACAATAATAGTGGGAGACTTTAAAACCCCACTGTCAATATTAGATTGACGAGACAGAACGCTAACAAGTCCTGAATATCAACAGGACTTAAACTCAGCTCTGCACCCAGTGGACCTAACAGACATCTACAGAACTGTCTACCCAACATTAATAGAATATACATTCTTCTCAGCACCATATCACACTCATTCCAAAACTGACCACATAGTTGGAAGTAAAGCACTCCTCAGCAAATGTAAAACAGAAATCACAACAAACTCTCTCAGACCACAGTGCAATCAAATTAGATCTCAGAATTAAGAAACTCAAAACCACACAACTCCATGGAAACTGAACAACCTGCTCCTGAATGACTACTGGGTGCATAACGAAATGAAGGCTGAAATAAAGATGGTCTTTGAAACCAGTGAGAACAAAGACACAACATACCAGAATCTCTGGGACACATTTAAAGCAGTGTGTAGAGGGAAATTTATAGCACTAAATGCCCACAAGAGAAAGCAGGAAAGATCTAAAATTGACACCCTAACATCACAGTTAGAAGAACTAGAGAAGCAAGAGCAAGCAAATTTAATAGCTAGAAGAAGGCAAGAAATAACTAAGATCAGAGCAGAACTGAAGGAGATAGAGACACAAAAAAACCCTTCAAAAAATCAATGAATCCAGGAGCTGGTTTTTTGAAAAGATCAACAAAATTGATAGACTGCTAACAAGAAGAAAAGAGAGAAGAATCGAGAGAAGAATCAAATAGATGCAATAAAAAATGATAAAGGGGATATCATCACCGATCCCACAGAAATACAAACTACCATCAGAGAATACTATAAATACCTCTACGCAAATAAACTAGAAAATTTAGAAGAAATGGATAAATTCCTGGACAGATACACCCTCCCAAGACTAAACCAGCAAAGATCACCCTCCCAAAACTAAAGAGAGAAAGGTTGGGTTACCCACCCGAATTCAGAAGT
>NW_016879734.1:0-203 GCF_001698545.2 Rhinopithecus bieti
TTTTAACATGCAGCTAGGATTGCAATCAAGAGGCCTAGTAGATAAGATTCATGTGTTCTCTTTTACTTTCTAAGGAGAGCAGGAGCCTGGGGTCGAGGCCCAGGGTCCTGGCCTGCTGCTGTGGATGGAAACCGACACATGGCAATAAACACGACGTTCCCTTTGGCCTGTGTAAACAACTGGCTTTTTTCTCCTTTTATGAG
>NW_016879735.1:0-1204 GCF_001698545.2 Rhinopithecus bieti
ACTCTGCACCAAACAGACCTAATTGACATCTACAGAACTCTCCACCTGAAATCAACAGAATATACATTCTTCTCAGCATCACATCGCACTTATTCTAAAATTGACTACATAATTGGAAGTAAAGAACTCCTCAGCAAATGTAAAAGAACAGAAATCACAGCAAACTATCTCTCAGAACACAGTGCAATCCAATTAGAATTCAGGATTAAGAAACTCACTCAAAACTGCACAACTACATGGAAACTGAACAACCTGCTCCTAAATGACTACTGGGTAAGTAACGAAATGAAGGCAGAAATAAAGATGTTCTTTGAAACCAATGAGAACAAAGACATAACATACTAGAATCTCTTGGACACTACCATCAGAGAATACTGTAAACACCTCTATGCAAATAAACTAGAAAATCTAGAAGAAATGGATAAATTCCTGGACACATACACCCTCCCAAGACTAAACCAGGAAGAAGTTGAATCTCTGAATAGACCAACAACAGACTCTGAAATTGAGGCAGTAGTTAATAGCCTACCAACCAAAAAAAGTCCAGGATCAGAGGGATTCACAGCCGAATTCTACCAGAGGTACAAAAAGGAGCGGGTACCATTTCTTCTGAAACTATTCCAATCAATAGAAAAAGAGGGAATCCAGATATCCAGATATCCAGAACCTACAAAGAACTCAAACAAATTTACAAGAAAAAAACACCTCATCAAAAAGTGGGCAAAGGATATGAACAGACACTTCTCAAAAGAAGACATTTACACAGCCAACAGACACATGAAAAAATGCTCATCATCACTGGCCATCAGAGAAATGAAAATCAAAACCACAATGAGATACCATCTCACACCAGTTAGAATGGTGATCATTAAAAGCCAGGAAACAACCGATGCTGGAGAGGATATGGAGAAATAGGAACACTTTTACACTGTTGGTGGGACTATAAACTAGTTCAACCATTGTGGAAGACAGTGCAGTGATTCCTCAAGGATCTACAACTAGAAATACCATTTGACCCAGTCATCCCATTACTGGGTATACACACAAAGGATTATAAATCATGCTACTATAAAGACGTGTGCACACATATGTTTTTTGCGGCACTATTCACAATAGTAAAGACTTGGAACCAACCCAAATGTCCATCGATGGTAGACTGGGTTAAGAAAATATGGCACATATACACCATGGAATACTACGCAGC
>NW_016879736.1:0-1171 GCF_001698545.2 Rhinopithecus bieti
AGTGTGCTGTATTCAGGAGACCCATCTCACATGCAGAGACACTCAAAATAAAGGGATGGAGGAAGATCTACCAAGCAAATGGAAATTGAAGAAAAGCAGAGATTGCAATTCTAGTCTTTGAGAAAACAGACTTTAAACCAACAAACATCAAAAGAGACAACCAAGGGCATTACATAATGGTAAAGGGATAAATTCAACAAGAAGAGCTAACTATCCTAAATAAATATGCACCCAATACAGGAGCACTCAGATTCATAAAGCAAGTCCTTAGAGACCACAAAGAGAATGAGACTCCCACACAATAATAATGGGAGACTTTAACACCCCACTGTCAACATTAGACAGATCAACAAGACAGAAAGTTAACAAGGATATCCAGGACTTGAACTCAGCTCTGCACCAAGCAGACCTAATAGACATCTACAGAACTCTCCACCCCAAATCAACAGAATATACATTCTTCTCAGCACCACATCTCACTTATTCCAAAATTGACCACATAGTTGTAAATAATGCACTCCTTAGCAAGTGTAAAAGAACAGAAAGTATAACAAACTGGCTCTCAGACCATGGTATTTATGACAAACCCACAGCCAATATCATACTGAATGGGCAAAAACTGGAAGGATTATAGTGCAATCAAATTAGAACTCAGAATTAAGAAGCTCACTCAAAACCACACAACTATATGGAAACTGAACAACTTGTTCCTGAATGACTACTGGGTACATAACGAAATGAAGGCAGAAATAAAGATGTTCTTTGAAACCAATGAGAACAAAGACACAATGTATCAGAATCTCTGGGACACATTTAAAGCAATGTGAAGAGGGAAAATGATAACACTAAACGCCCACAAGAGAAAGCAGGAAAGATCTAAAATCAACACACTAACATCACAATTGAAAGAACTACATAAGGAAGAGCAAACAAATTCAAAAGCTAGCAGAAGGCAAGAAATAACTAAGATCAGAGCAGAGCTGAAGGAGATAGAGGCACACGTATGTTTATTGCAGCACTTTTCACAATAGCAAACACTTGGAACCAACCCAAATGCCCATTAATGATAGACTGGATAAAGAAAATGTGGCACATATACCAAGGAATACTATGCAGCCATAAAAAAGGATGAGTTAATGTCCTTTCCAGGGACATGGATGAAGCTGGAAAC
>NW_016879737.1:0-1105 GCF_001698545.2 Rhinopithecus bieti
AACTATTATTAACATTGGTCTGTTAATATCAAAATTTATTTAAAAAACATTTTAATGTTAAGAAATAATTTTCATATCATTCTTTTGCTGTCCTTAAAAGCAATTATATGTTACTTTTAATGCAAATTATGTCTTTGCTTATCTCTTTTGAACATCATAAACATCCTTATTTTAAAGTCATTTTCATACTGCTCCAGTAAGTAAATTTCATCTGGAATGAATTACTATTCTGAGTTTTGGGTCTGTTGGCTATTTCATTAAATGTTGTTGGTTTTGTCGCATATATACTATACTACAAATCTACAGTAACCAAAACAGCATGGTACTGGTACCAAAACAGAGATATAGACCAATGGAACAGAACAGAGCTCTCAGAAATAATACTACACATCTACAACCATCTGATCTTTGACAAACTTGACAAAAACAAGAAATAGGGAAAGGATTCCCCACCATTTAATAAATGGTGCTGGGAAAACTGGTTAGCCATAAGTAGAAAGCTGAAACTGGATCCCTTCCTTACACCTCATACAAAAATAATTGAAGATGGATTAGAGACTTAAATGTTAGGCCTAAAACCATAAAATCCCTAGAAGAAAACCTAGGCAATACCATTCAGGACATAGGCATGGGCAAGGACTTCATGTCTAAAACACCAAAAGCAATGGCAATGAAAGCCAAAATAGACAAATGGCATCTAATTAAACTAAAGAGCTTCTGCACGGCAAAAGAAACTATCATCACAGTGAACAGGCAGCCTAAGAACGGGAGAAAATTTTTGCACTCTACCGATCTGACAAAGGGCTGATATCCAGAATCTACAAATAACTTAAACAGATTTACAAGAAAAAAATCAAACAACCCCATCAAAAGTGGGCAAAGGATATGAACAGACGTTTCTTAAAAGAAGACATTTATACAGCCAACAGACACATGAAAAAATGCTCATCATCACTAGCCATCAGAGAAATGCAAAATCAAAACCACAGTGAGATACCATCTCACACCAGTTAGAATGGCGAACATTAAAAAGTCAGGAAACAACAGTGCTGGAGAGGATGTGGAGAAACAGGAACACTTTTACACTGTTGGTGAAACTGTAAAC
>NW_016879738.1:0-1236 GCF_001698545.2 Rhinopithecus bieti
TACCTTCCCTTTGGCAAAAAATACACAATTAAATTAAAATAATTCCCTAAAAAAGGACGGTTATCATTTTCCACCTTTACCTTGTAGTCACAGATTCTAGCAATCACATTACATATACCAATATGTTTATTTCAGTCCTCTAATTACTTTCAAGCTAATTAAAAGTCTTTAAAATAAATTTCACCTGATAGGCAAAACAGACAATACTAAGTACAGATTCACTGCTCTCCCCATTCTCTCCCGCACAAAAGAAAAAGGCATTTTAAAGTGACATTTTGCTTTTACATTTAAATCCACACAGTATTTTACTCTTCATTATTTTTCATTTCAGTAAGTCTCTTCCAATCTTTTATTTTTTTTCTTTGGTCTACTTGCTCATTTTAAAATACTCTAATTAACCCACATATGTAAATATGACTTGAGAATGAGTATCCATAAAAATGGCAAATTACTGATAAGTGCGTATCTTCTGACAGTTTTCCAGCTCTCTCTCCCAGAATCACAGACCCCAGATCCCTCAAGGGAGTGACTATCTCCTTTCAAGCATTCCTTAACTTCTATCCTCTCCAAACCAACACCACGTGCAATGGTGCTCTGAGCAAAGCCAAAAATGTAACCAATCTTGTTAATAATAAGAAGTGTATCCTAGAATTAAAAGAGCAGTAATGACAGGTTTCAAGACGAGCAACATGAAATTGATTATCTCAAATGTGAAAGTATTTGGCCACATGATTCCTCACAATTTAAGAGAGTATTATACATTGGAGTCTGGCAGACCTCTTTTCCAGCTCTAATTCCAATCCCACCATATATGCACTGTTGCGACTTTGAGCAAGTGACCCTTTGACACTCTAGTTCCTCTTCTGCTAATTAAGGAAAAGTATCTTTACCTCAATGGATTGTGAAAATTATATACAATAAAATAATTTAAATGGGCTGGGCACGGTGGCTCAAGCCTGTAATCCCAGCACTTTGGGAGGCCGAGGTGGGTGGATCACAAGGTCGGGAGATCGAGACCATCCTGGCTAACACGGTGAAACCCCGTCTCTACTAAAAATATAAAAAAATTAGCCGGGCGTGGTGGCGGGCCCCTGTAGTCCCAGCTACTCAGGAGGCTGAGGCAGGAGAATGGCGTGAACCCGGGAGGTGGAGTTTGCAGAGAGCCGAGATCGCGCCACTGCACTCCAGCCTGGGCGACAGAGCGAGACTCTGCCTCAAAAAAAAAAAGAAAAAATA
>NW_016879739.1:0-903 GCF_001698545.2 Rhinopithecus bieti
TATAAATCATGCTGCTATAAAGACACATGCACACGTATGTTTATTGCGTCACTATTCCAAATAGCCAATACTTGGAATCAACCCAAATGTCCATCTGTGACAGACTGGATTAAGAAAATGTGGCACATATACACCATGGAATACTATGCAGCCATAAAAAAGGATGAGTTTGCGTCCTTTGTAGGGACATGGATGCAGCTGGAAACCATCATTCTTAGCAAACTATCACAAGAACAGAAAACCATCACTGAGCATTTTATACAATTAGTTTTATCTCCTCTCTTAACATACTGACTATACTTAATTTTTTTTTCTCCTAGAGTTTGCAGTGCACATTTACAATGATAGTAATCTAGGTCTACCTCAAATAACATTATATATTGTTTCAGATGAAGTTCAAGTACCTTATCATAAAGTATTCCAAACCAATTCTTCTCTTTCATGTCTTATGACATTGCTGTCATTCATTCCATTTATTCATATGCTATGATCACCAATACACTATCAGTAGTATTAAACAGTTAACTTTTAGATTAAGAATAAGGAAAATAAAGAGATTTTACCTTTATTTATTATTTCTCCTGTATTTTTCCTTTCTTTATGTAGATTGAAGTTTCTGACTTGTATCAATTTCCATCTCCTTGAAGAACTTCTTTTATCATTTCTCATCGAACAAGTCTGGAGAGAAATTCTCTGTTTTGTTTATCTGAATGTCCATTTCTCCTTCACTTAAAATCTTTTGTTGGACTTATAAATCTATTTTGTTGTTTTTCTTTCATTTAATACTTTAAATATTTCACTCCACTCTCTCCTGCCTTCATGGCTTCTGATGAGAAGTCTGTTGTAATTTTTTTGTTCCTTTATAGGTAAGATGTAATTCTTTGTTCCTTTATAGGTAAGATG
>NW_016879740.1:0-1365 GCF_001698545.2 Rhinopithecus bieti
TCACTACCGATCCCTCAGAAATACAAACTACCATCAGAGAATACTATAAACACTTCTACTCAAATAAACTAGAAAATCTAAAAGAAACTGATAAATTCCTGGACAGATACACCCTCCCAAGACTAAACAAGGAAGAAGTTGAATCCCTGAATAGATCAATAACAGGCTCTGAAGTTGAACTTATAATTAATAGCCTACCAATCAAAAACAGCCCAGGAGCAGATGGATTCACAGTCAAATTCTACCAGAGGTACAGAGAGGAGCTAGTACCATTCCTTATGAAACTCTTCCAATCAATAGAAAAAGAGGAAATCCTCCCTAATTCATTTTATGAGGCCAGTGTCATCCTGATACCAAAGCCTGGCAGAGACACAACAAAAAAAGAGAATTTTAGAACAATATCCCTGATGAACATCGATGTAAAAATCCTCCATAAAATACTGGCAAACCAAATCCAGCAGCACATCAAAACATTTATCCAACCATGTTCAAGTGGACTTCATCCCTGTAATGCAAGGCTGGTTCAAAATATGCAAATCAATAGACATAATCCATCATGTAAACAGAATCAAAGACAAAAACCACATGATTATCTAAATAGATGCAGAAAAGGCCTTTGACAAAATTCAGCAGCATGTCATGCTAAAAACTCTCAATAAACCAGGTATTTATGGGATGTATCTCAAAATAATAACAGCTATTTATGACAAACCTGCAGCCAATATCATACTGAATGGGCAAAAACTGGAAGCAATCCCTTTGAAAACTGGCACAAGACAGGGATGCCCTTTCTCACCATACCTATTCAACATGGTGCTGGAAGATCTGACCAGGGCAATCAGGCAAGAGAAACAAGTAAAGGGTATTCAATTAGGAAAAGAGGAAGTCAAATTGTCCCCGTTTGCAGATGACATGATTGTATATTTAGAAAACCCCATCATCTCAGCCCAAAATCTCCTTAAACTGATAAGCAACTTCAGCAAAGTCTCAGGATACAAAACAATGTGCAAAAATCACAAGAATTCCTATACACCAATAACAGACAAAACAGAGAGCCAAATCATGAGTGAACTCCCATTCACAATTGCTTCAGAGGGAATAAAATACCTAGGAATCCAACTTACAAGGGATGTGAAGGACCTCTTCAAGGAGAACTACAAACCACTGCTCAATGACATAAAAGAGGACACAAACAAATAGAAAACATTCCATGCTCATGGATAGGAAGAATTAATATTGTGAAAATGGCCATACTGCCCAAGGTAATTTTTAGATTCAATGCCATCCCCATCAAGCTACCAATGACTTTCTTCACAGAATTGGAAAAAACTATTTTAAAGTTCATATGGAACCAAAAAAGAGCTC
>NW_016879741.1:0-684 GCF_001698545.2 Rhinopithecus bieti
AGAGGACTTCTAGCCACCACCTCCCATGGCCAGTCTTCACAAATTACCTTTGGCTAATTTGATTGTCTCTCCTCCTGGGGTCTAGGACTTCAGACATGTACAGAAGTGATTGCAGAATTGAGACAAGACACTGTTCCACAGTATATTTTTTGTATACTGGTCAGAAAAAGACTCATTCAAATCCTGTATCAAAGCCATGTGTGAGAATCTTGAGAAAGCATCAGCTGACTGACTTGACAAGGGAGGAAGCAACCAAGAATTCTGAGTATGATATTTTTGCCTCAACATCCCTCTTAGATGAAGTTATTGATTGAAAATCATTTAAGTTTGCCCCGTGATGAAAGATCTAGTCCTCAGAAAGATCTCCAAAGCGTTTACGGTTTGTTTTGTTTTGTTTTGTCAAGTTTACCATGATTTTGCTTGAATTGCTCTCTGTTGATCTTCTCAGCTAAGATCGAGATAGAGTTGCACAGCGGAAGAGGGCTGCGTGTAAGAAGGCAGTTCTGTGTCAGAGGACAAAAGGCCTGGGAGCACCCAGGCAGGCAGTCACTGTGTGGAGGTCACTCCCTTCTCAGTGGCTGCTGTGGAGGCATTTCAAAGAAATGCTTGCTGGACCATTCAGGTTTAGAGTTGGGACAAAACCAACAATTCATGAGGATATTGGACAGGAGTTAGGAAATGACC
>NW_016879742.1:0-1104 GCF_001698545.2 Rhinopithecus bieti
AGACACACATAGGCTCAAAATGAAGGGATGAAAGAAAATCTACCAAGCAAATGGAAAACAGCAACAACAAAAAACAAGGGGTTGTAATCCTACTCTCTCATAAAACAGACTTTAAACCATCATGGATCAAAAAAGCCAAAGAAGGTCGTTACATAATGGTAAAGGGATCAATTCATCAGGAAGAGCTAATTATCCTAAATATATATGCACCAACTACAGAAGCACCCAGATGCATAAAGCAAGGCCTTAGAGACTTACAAAGAGACTTAGACTTCCATACAATAATAATGGGAGACTTTAACACCCCACTGTCAACATTAGACAGATCAACTAGACAGAAAGATAAAAAAGATATAGAGGAATTGAAATCAACTCTGCACCAAGGGGACCTAACAGACATTTACAGAACTCCCCACCCCAAATCAACAGAATATACATTCTTCTCAGCACCATGTCACACTTATTCCAAAATTGAGCACATAGTTGTAGGTCAAGCACTCCTCAGCAAATGTAAAAGAACAGAAATTATAAGAAACTGTCTCTCAGACCACAGTGCAATCAGACTAGAACTGAGGACTAAGAAACTAATTCAAAACCGTTCAAATACATGGAGAGTGAACAACCTGCTCCTGAATGACAACTGGGTACATAACGAAACAAAGGCAGAAATAAAGATGTTCTTTGAAACCAATGAGAACAAAGATACAACATACCAGAATCTCTGGGACACATTTAAAGCAGTTTGTAGAGGGAAATTTATAGCACTAAATGCCCACAAGAGAAAGCAGGAAAATCTAAAATTGACACCCTAACATCACAATTAACAGAACTAGAGAAGTAAGAGCAAACACATTCAAAAGCTAGCAGAAGGCAAGAAATAACTAAGATCAGAGCAGAACAGAAGGAGATAGAGACAAAAAACCCTTCAAAAACTCAATGAATCCAGGAACTGGTTTTTTGAAAAGATCAACAAAATTGATAGACCACTAGCAAAACTGATAAAGAAGAAAAGAGAGAAGAATCAAATAGATAAAATAAAAAATGATAAAGGGCATACCACCATCGACCCAACAGAAATGCAAACTACCATCAGACAATACTATA
>NW_016879743.1:0-628 GCF_001698545.2 Rhinopithecus bieti
GGTGATCACAGAAGAGTTAGCTTCTTTTTCCCTTACAGATAACATCATTTACATGTTCTCCAATAATGAAACCTCCCCACACCATCACAGGACATCCATCATCTCAACATCAAACATTACTGAACAACGGATTGTGGATGGATACTAAACTATGGTCTTCTGAGGACTGACGCCCCAGGCCCACTGGCACCCAGCAGGGCCACGAGGCTTTTGCTAGACCACACCTCTCCATTTGACAGGCAACTTCTGGCAAAAGCTCCCGTTTTTAACGGGTTTAAAAGTTAGCTAATGTTTCCCACTTACTCCTCCTGGCAGGAAATAGGGATTATTGCTCCAGAACCCACCTAGGGTGCAGTCAGAGGCAGCAAATGAGGAGAAGAAGCCTTCAAATTAGAGACAACAACTATATCAGGCAAAGGCCATATGGAAGTGCCATCACCAAACGTGGCCACGGGGGAGAAAGACTCCAAGGAAAAGTGGGTGTGAGCTGACCCCATAATCTGTGTCAATATGGAAGCACTGGGAAGAAGCCCTGAGTGACAAGATGTCCGTGTTCTCCATGATTGGCCTTGCGTGGTATCTCATGTACACACGGCTTGTGGGGTAGCTGTTAAACCCAGGCCTTGCA
>NW_016879744.1:0-259 GCF_001698545.2 Rhinopithecus bieti
AGGGTGGTTGCAGGCCTTAGTTGGGAGGTCTCTCACTGGGCAGGACCTTGAGACCTCCACGCAAGGGAGAACTCAAATCTCTGTCAGCCTGAGAACACGGGTGGGGGTGACTGGAGACCCCAGCTAAAAGGACCCTCATTGGGTGGGACTTTGAGAACTACATGCCAGGGAGAATTCAGATGTCTGTCAGCCTGAGAATACCGGTAGGGTTGGCTGGAGGCCCCGGTTGGGAGGTCCCTCACTGGGCAGGACCTCGAGA
>NW_016879745.1:0-627 GCF_001698545.2 Rhinopithecus bieti
ATATAGGTATCAAAGATAGATATAATAGATATAGGTATAAAATGTAGATATACTGGATATAATAAATATAGGTATGAAATATAGACATAACAGATATAATAGATATAGGTATAAAATATAGACATAAGACATAATAGATATCATAGATAAAGGTATAAAATATAGACATAATAGATATAATAGATATAGGTATAAAATATAGACATAATAGATATAATAGATATAGGTATAAAATATAGACATAATAGAT
This sequence comes from Rhinopithecus bieti, assembly GCF_001698545.2. Classification (NCBI taxonomy): domain Eukaryota; kingdom Metazoa; phylum Chordata; class Mammalia; order Primates; family Cercopithecidae; genus Rhinopithecus; species Rhinopithecus bieti. Next base: position 251 of record NW_016879745.1, read on the forward strand.
ATAATAGATATAGGTATAAAATATAGAAATAATAGACATAGGTATAAATTATAGACATAATAGATATAATAGATATAGGTATAAAATATAGACATAATAGATACAATAGATATAGGTATAAAATACAGACATAATAGATATAATACATATAGGTATAAAATATAGACATAATAGATATAATAGATATAGGTATAAAATATAGACATAATAGATATCATATATAGAGATATAAAATACACATAATAGATATGATAAAGGTATAAAATATAGACATAATAGATATGATAGACATAGGTATAAAATATAGATATAATAGATATAACAGATATCGGTATAAAATATAGATATAACAGATATAATAAATATATGTATTATTC
>NW_016879746.1:0-3553 GCF_001698545.2 Rhinopithecus bieti
ATGCAGCAACAGCATATATTTCCCTCTAGCAATATATTTTATATATATTTGATATATGAGGAAATATTTCCCATATATACATGCATACAATAATACCAACATAATAAATACAAAACAACTTTAGTTGAGTAACCTTTAAAGGGAGATGGAGGGATCTTTCATAATATCAATAAAGGGGACAATAGATCAAGAATTTGTGGAAAACCTGAAGGTACATGATTCCCAATTACATATCTGGGAATATAAAATAAGAAAATAAACAGAAAGGCTGGGCGTGGTGGCTCACGCCTGTAATCCCAGCACTTTGGGAGGCCAATGCAGGTGGATCACCTGAGGTCAGGAGTTCAAGACCAGCTTGAACAACATAGTGAAACCCTGTCTGTACTAAAAATACAAAAATTAGCTGGGCACAGTGGTGTGTGCTTGTAATCTCAGCTACGCGGGAGGTTGAGACAGGAGAATTGCTTGAGCCCAGGAGGCGGAGGTTGTAGAGAGCTGAGACTGTGCCACTGCACTCCAGCTTGCGCAACAGAGCGAGACTCAGTCGCAAAAAAAAAAAAGAAAAAAAAAAGAAAAAAATAGAAACAGAAAGTATGGGCAAAGCTATAATCAATCACAGTAACAATTCAACACTTTGCTTTTATTTTGAGACTGAATCTCACTCTGTCCCCCAGGCTGAAGTACAGTGGCGTGATCTTGGCAAACTGCAACCTCTGCCTCCCAGGTTCAAGCAATTCTCGTGCCTCAGCCACCCAAGTAGCTGGGATTAGAGGTGTGTACCACATACTTGGCAAATTTTTTGTATTTTTAGTAGAGATGGAGTTTCGTCATGTTGTCCAGGCTGGTCTCAAACTCCTGGCCTCAAGTGATCTGCCCACTTCAGCCTCTCAAAGTGTTGGAATTACAGGCCTGAGCCACCCAGCCTGGCCAACACTTTGTTTCTGAAATAAATCATTTTAGCCAATGAGAAAACAGAAAATTAATAACACTGGAAGAGCTATAGAATTAATAACACTGATCTAAGAGCTATAGAATGAATCTTTCACTCAACAAAGATAAATTTTTTTCTATAATACATGAAACTTTTACAAAATTTGACCATGTATTAGGCTACAAGAGAATAAATTCCAAAGAATTAAGGTAATGTAGAATGCATTCTCTGATTGCTATACTATAAAACTGAAAATAAATCATAATAATATACTTATTAATGTGTATGTCTGGAAATTTAAATAAAAAGAGAAAAGAAAAAAACACTTAAATCATAGACTAATGGGAAAATAAATAGACTCCTGAGAATAGATTTTCTGGCTCGTTGGCTATGCAAATATTTAGTTTTAATGTATACTATTAATGAAATTTTCCAAAGAAGTTATGCCTTTGCTCTCCCCTCACAGTATATAAGAGTCTGATTTTCTCTGTATTCTCAATAACATTTGGTACTCTATTTTATCATTTTAGCCAATCTCATGAATTCATAGTAGTATCAGATTACAGTTTTAAATTGTATTTCCTTGATGACTAATACAGTTGAGCATAGTTTATATGTTTATTATCCATACGGCTCTCCAATTCTTATTTTAAGTTCTAGTGTTTTCTCTTTGTGTCTTCCCTCTCTCCTTTCCCCTATTTTGTTCAGTTTTGCTAGACTAAATTCTGAATCTTTTCAAGCAGTGCACTTTGGTTTTATTTTTTATCCCTGTCATATTCATAGTATCCTTTATCTACTTTATTTAGATATACTATACCTTTTATACTTCTTAAGTAACAGCTATATTGAGAGATAATTCACATAACATACAATTCACCCACTTTAATTATACAATTTGTAGGTTTTTAATATATTTGGAATTGTGCAACGATCACCACAATCAATCTCAGAACATTCTTGTCACCACAAAAGCAAACCCATGAATAGTCATTCTCCATTCCCTTCAACCTCTACCAGCCCTAGGTAACCACCATCTACTTTCTGTCTCTATAGATTTCTGATTCTAGACTTCCATATAAATAGAATCATACAATGCACGGTCCTTGAATATAACTTCTGTCACTTGTCCTATATTTTTAAGGTTAATTAATGTTGTAGCATGTATCAGCACTTCATTTCTTTTTATTGCCAAATAACATTGCATTATATGGATAAGCCACATTATAATTATCTCTTTATCGGTTTATGGTCATTTGGGTTTGTTCTACTTTTTGATTACTATGAATAATACTGACCAGAACACATGTACAGTTTTCTATATGGACACATGTTTTCATTATTTTTGAGTTTATAGATTATTACCTAAATGCTTAATTCATTTGATTGCCTAAGATATACTTCTTATAAATTCTTATTTAGCTGCAATTTACAAGTTATAATATGTAATGTATTCATTGTTGTTCACTCCCAAATATTTTCTGTTTTAATTATCAAGTTTTCCTTTTTGGTACAGGAACTGGATTTCCTACAACCTTGAAATTAGATGTGGACATGTGACTTGCTTAAGCTAATGAAATGTGAACAGAAGTCATATATATACTTCCAGTTGGTTTTGACTTGCTGAAGCTACTTAAATGTGAACAGAAGACATATATATACTTCCGGTTGGTTTTCTGAGAGAAAACATACGACTCTTGATGGTTCTATTTCCCTCTGCCACAGAGCTCAAAGCTATTTCAGATTGTGGTTACCCTTTTTACTCAGGTCTCAGTGAGAATAATGCCAAGGACAGCTCCTCAAAGTGGAAATGTAGCTTGAGTGAACAATATCTTTTTGCTGTTTTAAGTCACTGAAATTTTGTAGTTATTTGTTACTGCACAGTAAGCTAGGCTATTGTGTTAGTCACAAGGAATATACAGTTTGCAAAAGAGGAAGCAAAATCATTATCCATTCTCATCAATCAAATTATACAGCTAGAAAATCTAAATGACTCTAAACAACAAAAATAGAACTCTAAAGAATATGGTAATACAACTGTATATAAAATATGTTTATAAGGAGTTACAGCTTTAATTTACTCTTTCAATAGCCAGTCAAAAAATTATAAAGAAATAAGGGCGGAGCAAGATGGCCGAATGGGAACAGCTCTAATCTCCAACTCCCAGCGCAAGTGACACAGAAGACTGGTGATTTCTGCATTTTCAGCTGAGGTACTGGGGTCATCTCACTGGGGAGTGCCGGACAATCGGTGCTGGTCAGCTGCTGCAGCCCGACCAGTGAGAGCTGAAGCAGGGCGAGGCATTGCCTCACCTGGGAAGTGCAAGGGGAAGGGAATCCCTTTTCCTAGCCAGGGGAACTGAGACACACAACACCTGGAAAATCGGGTAACTCCCACCCCAATACTGCGCTTTGAGCAAACGGGCACACCAGGAGAATATATCCCACACCTGGCCGGGAGGGTCCCACGCCCACGGAGCCTCCCTCATTGCTAACACAGCAGTCTGCTATCTAACCGCAAGGCAGCAGCGAGGCTGGGGGAGGGGCGCCCGCCATTGCTGAGGCTTAAGTAGGTAAACAAACCTGCTGGGAAGCTCGAACTGGGTGGAGCTCACAGCAGCGGAA
>NW_016879747.1:0-259 GCF_001698545.2 Rhinopithecus bieti
AAGTAAATTGGCTAGCCATATGCAGAAAACTGAAAGTGGGCCCCTTCCTTACACCTTATACAAAAATTAACTAAAGATGGAATAAAGACTTAAACATAAGACCCAAAACCATAAAAACCCTAGAAGAAAAACCTAGGCAATACCATTCAGGACATAGGCATGGGCAAAGACTTCATGACTAAAACCAAAAGCAATGGCAACAAAAGTCAAAATTGACTAATGGGATCTAATTAAACTAAAGAGTTTCTGCACAGCAAAA
>NW_016879748.1:0-626 GCF_001698545.2 Rhinopithecus bieti
AAAGAGAGAAGAATCAAATAGGCACACTAAAAAATGATAAAGGGCATATCACAACTGATGCCACAGAAATACAAACGACCATCAGAGAATACTATAAACACCTCTGTGCAAAAAAAAAAAAAAAAAAAAAAAAAAAAAATGGATAAATTCCTGGACACATACAGCCTCCCAAGACTAAACCAAGAAGAAGTTGAACATCTGAAGAGACTAATAACAGGCTCTGAAATTGAGGCAATAATTAATAGCCTGTCAACCAAAAAAAGTCGAGGACCTGACAGATTCACAGCCGAATTCTACCAGAGGTACAAAGAGGATCTGATACCATTTCTTCTGAAACTATTCCAATCAACAGGAAAAGAGGGAATCCTCCCTAACTCATTTTATGAGGCCAGCATCATCCTGATACCAAAGCCTGGCAGAGACACAACAAAAAAAGAGAATTTTAAACCAATATCCCTGATGAACATTGATGCAAAATCCTCAATAAAGTACCGGCAAACTGAATCCAGCAGCACATCAAAAAGCTTATCCATCACAATCAAGCTGGCTTCATCTCTGGGATGCAAGGCTGGTTCAACATACACAAATCAATAAACATAATCCATCGTAAAACAGAACCAAAGACA
>NW_016879749.1:0-1105 GCF_001698545.2 Rhinopithecus bieti
AAAAATCACAAGCATTCTTATACACCAGTAACAGACCAACAGAAAGCCAAATGTCCATCTGTGACAGACTGGATTAAGAAAATGTGGCACATATCCACCATGGAATATTATGCAGCCATAAAAAAGGATGAGTTTGCATCCTTTGTAGGGACATGGATGCAGCTGGAAACCATCATTCTTAGCAAACTATCACAAGAACAGAAAACCAAACACCGCATGTTCTCACTCATAGGTGGGAACTGAACAATGAGATCACTTTGACTTGGGAAGGGGAACATCACACACTGGGGCCTATCATGGGGAGGGGGGAGGAGGGAGGGATTGCATTGGGAGTTATACCTGATGTAAATGACGAGTTGATGGGTGCTGATGAGTTGATGGGTGCAGCACACCAACATGGCACAAGTATACATATGTAACAAACCTGCACGTTATGCACATGTACCCTAGAACTTAAAGTATAATAATAATAATAATAATAAAGATACTCATTCCCAATGAAATTGTATGTATATATAACATATATGATATCTAGAAAATATATATATAGGATATATCATATTTATCTTATATGTAACATTTAAGACCATATGTACATATATGTGTATATATGTCTATATGTATTCTCAAAATGTATGTGTTATTATAAATATGTGTGATGCATATGCCATTATGTACATATTATGTCACATGAATAAAGCACAAAAAACAGTAAAATTAGATAATAAGCCTCTTTTTTTTAACATAAAATAAATATGCTATTTTATGCCCAGACTGGTAGAGGTTCCTATTTGTTGCCAGATTTTTCTATTACTTCTTAGTGCATCTTGAGATACTGCTCAATCATTTCTTAAATGATTCTTTACTGTTGAAAAAATTTAAGTTCTCATGCATACCGTTGTTGATTACCATGTAATTTACAATGTTGCCTATATACATTTCTTATCCTTAGATGCTTAGTACTTCTATATTGCCTACTCTACCAAATATTCTTCATTTTGTCTTTCCTTGACTTCTAGGCCTAACCCATTGTGTGCTTTCTTAAAATGGCCTTAAAGGAACACAGTGATTTGCTCCTTTGCCCTAGAAAAGGAAAGACAATGAG
>NW_016879750.1:0-1204 GCF_001698545.2 Rhinopithecus bieti
AGTCCATCAGACTAACAGTGGATCTCTTGGCAGAAACCCTACAAGCCAGAAGAGTGGGGGCCAATATTCAACATTCTTAAAGAAAAGAATTTTCAACCCAGAATTTCATATCCAGCCAAACTAAGCTTCATAAGTGAAGGAGAAATAAAACCCTTAACAAACAAGCAAATACTGAGAGATTTTGTCACCACCAGGGCTGTCTTACAAGAGCTCCTGAAGGAAGCAGTAAACATGGAAAGGAAAACTGGTACCAGTCACTGCAAAACATACCAAATACCAAATTGTAAAGAACATCGACACTGTGAAGAAACTGCATCAACAAACAGGCAAAACAACCAGCTAGTATCATAATGACAGGATGAAATTCACACATAACAATATTAACCTTAAACGTAAATGGGCTAAATGCTCCAATTAAAAGACACAGACTGGCAAATTGGATAGAGTATAGACCCATCAGTGTGCTGTATTCAGGGGACCTGTCTCACGTGCAAAGACACACATAGGCTCAAAATAAAGGGATGCAGGAATATTTACCCACCAAATGGAAAGCAAATAAAAGCAGGAGTTGCAATTCTAATCTCTGATAAAAGAGATTTTAAACCAACAAAGACCAAAAGAGACAAAGAAGGGCATTACATAAGGGTAAAGGAATCAATGCAGCAAGAAGAGCTAACTATCCTAAATAGATATGCACCCAAAACAGGAGCATCCAGATTAATAAAGCAAGTTCTTAGAGACCGAAAAAGAGACTTAGACTCCCACACAATAGTGGGAGACTTTAATTGACTTTAATAGTGGGAGACTGTCAATATTAGGCAGATCAATGAGACAGAAAATTAACAAGGATATTCAGGACTTGAATTCAGCTCTGGACCAAGCAGACCTAACAGACATCTACAGAACCCTCCACCCCAAATCAACAGAATATACATTCTTCTCAGCACCCCATCGTACTTATTCTAAAATTGACCACATAATTGGAAGTAAACACTCCTCAGCAAATGTAAAAGAATGGAAATCATAACAAACTGTCTCTCAGACCACAGTGCAATCAAACTAGAACTCAGGACTAAGAAACTCACTCAAAACCGCTCAACTACATGGAAACTGAATAACCTGCTCCTGAATGACTACTGGGTACATAACGAAATTAATGCTGAAATAAAAATGTTCTTTGAAAACAATGAGAACAAAGACACAA
>NW_016879751.1:0-259 GCF_001698545.2 Rhinopithecus bieti
GGGCCGGGCCTGGCCTCGCCTGGGCGTCCACCTGGTCAGGAACCGTCTGGGTACGGGCCCCGCAGGATGCCCCGCGGCCCACCTTCCTCCCTAGGCCGTAAGGAGGAACGCCCCGGCGCCGGCCAGCCCCGGCGGGCACCGGCACCACTGGCCACGGAACTCAGCTCTGGCAGTGGCCCCTCCTCACTGGCGTGCAGTGTGGCCAAGGAGACTCCCGGGGCCGAGGACCCAACTAGGCCGTCACCCCGGGTGCTCCCAC
>NW_016879752.1:0-258 GCF_001698545.2 Rhinopithecus bieti
CCTGGCCAACATGGTGAAACCCTGTCTCTACTAAAAATACAAAAATTAGCTAGGCATGGTGGCGCACGCCTGTAGTCCCAGCTACTTGGGAGGTTGAGGCAGGAGAATCGCCTGAGGCTGTAGTCCGAGCTACTCGGGAGGCTGAGGTAGGTGGAGGTTGCATTGAGCCAAGATAGCGTCACTGCACTCCAGCCTGGTGACAGAGTGAGACTCCATCTCAAAATAAATAAATAAATAAATAAATAAATAAATAAATAA
>NW_016879753.1:0-682 GCF_001698545.2 Rhinopithecus bieti
AAATAAAAGTAAAACATAAATGCCCTTTCTCAGGGCCCAAATGTTAGGTGAAAAAATATTTGTCATCTCAGTCATGTGATGTGGACTTTGGCAGAGCAGTACACACATGGTCATTATTCCTTTCCCTCTGCATATTGTGTGCTTTTTCAGTTTTATAATGTACCTGATCCACTTGTCTCATCATACTAGCTGCAAACAAGGCCACTGAATATCACACCAGGTGGCCAGCATGTCTGTGAAGGGCGGAAACTGGGACAGCCAAATAGCTGGCAGAGGCCAGCTAGTAAGTCCCCGATGCCCACTCCATAGAGGACTCTGCTTAAAAGACAAGATAAGCAAGTGTCAGGCTGCCTCACTAGTTATGCTCCCAAATAAAAAAATAAAAGTAACCCCTCCAGGGAATGTGTGTGTACACACAAAAGTGCATACACACAGCCACATGGAAAGGTGAAAGGCTGGGAAGGAACCAAATCCACCTCTGAACACCAGTTACTTGTGGGGAAGGGGCAGGTGAAGCCGCCTGTCAGCATTACTCACCTTTTCAACTTGCATCAACCTTGGCAATTTCTCATAAAAAGGCAATTTTCACTCCTTGGGTGATCACCCAGGTCCTACAAAACTGAGCCACCAACAACCACCTGCACCACTTCCCATGAGGCCAAATAATGGCTTCCCTCAAAGC
>NW_016879754.1:0-682 GCF_001698545.2 Rhinopithecus bieti
GTCTGTATGAGAAGAGAGATATAACACTGTGATTGAAATGCACATGTCACAAAGCTGTTCCTCGGAAAGTATCTCTCCAGTTTCGGTCTGAACATATTTTCTGTTTCACTGTAAGCCTCAAAGTGCTCCCGAATATCACATCACACTCTAAACATACACAGGGTTAGAAAACTGCTCTGGTTTCTCTCTGAGGTTATTTCTTTTTCAGGATATTCTAAACAGCGTTTCAAATGTCCTTTCTCAGATTGCACAGAAAAAGTGATTTCAAACTGCTGAATCCAAAGAATGATTTAACTCTATGAGATGAATACAAACATCACAAAAGAGTTGCACAGAAAACTTCTGTCCAATTTTCGATCGAAGACATTTCCTTGCCTCACACAGGCCTCTGGTTACCACTTACTATCCCTTCCCAGAACTCTCAAAGACCGACTTTGAAAGTGGCAAATGTAGAGTAAGCTTTAACCCTGTGAAAAGAATGGACATGTCAGAGAGCAGTTTCTTCGAGTGCTTCTTTCTGTTTTTTATTGGACGACACTTCACTTTTGGCCATAGTCTTCAATGTGCTCCGAAGATCACACTTTTGGTTTTACAGGAACAGTGTTCAAACCGTGCCTTATGACAAGAAAGTTATAACACCGTGAGTGGAATGCACACATCACCAAGCAGTTTCTCAGAAGCT
>NW_016879755.1:0-627 GCF_001698545.2 Rhinopithecus bieti
TCACACATCAGAAAGCAATCTCTCAGAAAGCTTCTCTCTACATATTATATGAGGATATTTTCTTTTTCACCATGGGCCCCTATGGGCTCCAAACTATCAGTTTATAGATTCCACGAAAAGAGTGCTAGCAAACTGCTTCTGAGGTCTAAGTTGTAACTGTGTGAGATGAATTCACAGATCAGAAAGTAGTTTCTCAGAAAGCTTCTTTCACGTTTTCAACTGATGATATTTCCTTTATCAGCGTAGGCCTCAATGTGATCCAAAGAAGCCCTTCTCAGTTTCCCCAAAGACAGTGCTAATGGACTGCTCCACGAAACATAAGTGTAACTCTGTGAGATGAATTCACACATCAGCAAGAAGATTTAAAAAGCTTCTTTCTACTTTTCATCTGAGGATATTTCCTTTGTCACCGTAACTTCATTGCGCTTAGAAGTATCCCATTGCAGATTTCCAGAAAACTGTGTTAGCAAACTGATCACTGAAGAGAAACCTGTAACTCTGTGAGTTGCATTCACACATGGCAACGCAGTTTCTCAGAAGGCTTCTTTCCAGTTTTGATCTGAGGATATTTCCTTTACAACAATAGCCCTCAATGAGCTCCCACATATCACTTGGCAGAATCCACGG
>NW_016879756.1:0-544 GCF_001698545.2 Rhinopithecus bieti
GGAATTGCCATACTGTTTTCCACAATGGTTGAACTAGTTTACAGTCCCACCAACAAACTCATTACATTTTACGTAAGATTTATTGTATATCTTGCATCTTGCAAAGTTCTGGTCTAAACACACAAACACAAAGAAAGTTAGTTGAATAAGTGAATGATTCTACCTTTCAATTATTTTTTTTAATCCACGCAAAAGTTTCTTATGATACTCCACATGGAAATTATTTCAGATATTTATGTAAGCACATATTTTTTCTTCCCAAACATTAGGAAAACTTTACATATACTCTGGGAGAAATGAGGAGCTACTGAGATGTTTTCCGCAAAATGACATTATTTAGTGTTCCATTTTAGAAATGTCACATTGGCTGGCTATTAAGAATAGTCTCCAAGGGCCACAGCTGGGAAACCAGATAGGAGGTTATTGCAATGGTCCTGTCAAGAAATTAGAGGTGTGTGGGAAATGGTGATAATTGTAAGAAGGGAGAAAGGGTCAAATTCTGGATAGTCCTCTAAGGTGTATTTTCATGTGAGTTAATATGAGA
>NW_016879757.1:0-419 GCF_001698545.2 Rhinopithecus bieti
CCATAGGATATATGTAGACAGACAGATAAGAAAGGTTCACATAATTATGGAGGCTGAGAAAGTCCATGATAGGCTGTCTCCAAGTTGGGGAACCAGGAAAGCTGGTAGCATTGCTCAGTCCATGTCCAAAGGACTCAGAATCAGTTAAGTCAATGATGTAACTCTCATTCTGAGGCCAAAGGCCTGAGACCCTGAGGTTCTGATGTCAAAGGCAAGAGAAGGATGTTTCAGTGTCACAAGGAGATAATTCACCTTTCCTCTTCCTTTTTGTTCTATCTGGGCTCTCAAGCAATTGGATGGTGCCTGTATTAGTTCATTTTTGTACTGCTATGAAGAAGTACCTGAGTCTGAGCAATTTATAAAGAACAAAGAGGGGTTTCTTGTTGTTGTTGTTGTTGTTGTTGTTGTTTTTGGAGACA
>NW_016879758.1:0-678 GCF_001698545.2 Rhinopithecus bieti
TAGTCAATTTTAAAAACTGGAAGATTTTGTTTTGGGTAATGATTATCAATAATTCCCATGCAATCAGCAAGACCAATCTGCCATGCACAAGAATTGATAAAGGCTTGTCTAACTTGTTCCTTGGTTAAAGGAACAACTATTTTGTCTGGGTCATTACCACACAATTTTATTATTCGTAATCTTGTCTGACCAATTAATGTAGCTATTTGATCCAAGTACAATGTAAAAGTTTTAATTGTACTGTGAGGAAGGAATGACCACTCCACAAGATCAGTATTTTGAACAATGATGCCTGTTGGAGAATGTGCTATTAGCAAAAATCAAAAGTTGGAGTGGGGCTAAGGGATCTATTCTACTTATTTGCACTGACTGAATTTTTTCTTCCACTAATTTAATTTCTTTTGTTGCCTCTGGGGTTAATATTCTTTTACTATTTAAGTCTGGATCTCCTCTTAGGATAGAGAACAAATTTGACATGGCATAAGTAGGAATGCCTAGAGTTGGCCGAATCCAATTAATATCGCCTAGTAATTTCTGAAAGGCATTTAATGTTTTAATGTATCTTTTCTTATGTCTATTTTTTGTGGCTTAATTTTCTATTTTGATCTACATCCCTAAAAAATGAAAAGGAGTAGAAGTTTGAATCTTATCAGATGCTATTGTAGTCCTGCCTTGGCA
>NW_016879759.1:0-1237 GCF_001698545.2 Rhinopithecus bieti
TTGTCTTAAAAGATTTCATTTAAGGTTTCCAAAATTTTTTTTTTTTCATTTCAATGTAAAAAGAAAAACAAAAACTTTAAGCTGCCAAGATAATACTTACATAGTTTTCTACTACCTTCTATGAAAATATGTTCTTTGTCTTGCTTTTTTGTTGTTGTTGAAAAGGGCAAAAGGAAAAAATGATGGATGTCAAACTCAATCTATATACATGTTTTGGCAAAAGTTTCAGTTACATGTCAGAATTGGGAATCTGGCTGCCTGGGTTTAAATTCCTACTCTGCCACTGACTAGATATAGAACTTGAACAAGTTGCTTAACTGCTCTGTGCTTCATTTTCTTCATCTGTAAAAGGAGAAAATAGCAGTAGTTACCTGTAACAGCATTGAGAGGATTTAATTATTTCATCTATGTAAAGGGCTTAGAATCCTGCTAAGTACATAGTAAGCAAGCATTATATGAATTTTAGCTATGACTTTATGTAAGTTAGGGACATTAAAACCACATTCTCTTCTCTACCTTCAACCATGATGAAGTGTGACTTTGATCATTTTAAGAGGTTTCCTTCAGATATTTTTTTCAGTATTCTAGTATGACACATAACAGAGAATGTGTTTTCTACAATAAAAAGGGCATTCAAACAATGAACTGATATCTATCAGATTGGTCAGTGTAATATTGACCAGTGACATATATGCCTGTATTTGTTTAAATGATTCCATATGAATCTCAAGTAAGACCATTTTATCAACTAACATTTAGGTGTCTTTAACCTATAGAGGGGTTTTAAGGACTTGCTTTATGAATCTGGGTGCTCCTGTATTGGGTGCATATATATTTAGGATAGTTAGCTTTCCTGTTGAATTGATCCCTTTACCATTATGTAATGGCCTTCTTTGTCTCTTTTGATCTTTGATGGTTGAAAGTCTGTTTTATCAGAGACTAGGATTGCAACCCCTGCTTTTTTTTTGTTCTCCATTTGCTTGGTAGATCTTCCTCCATCCCTTTATTTTGAGCCTATGTATGTCTCTGCAGGTGAGATGGGTCTCCTGAATACAGCAGACTGATGGGTCTTGACTCTTTATCCAGTTTGCCAGTCTGTGTCTTTTAATTGGAGCATTTAGTCCATTTACATTTAAGGTTAATATTGTTATGTGTGGACTTGATCCTGCCGTTATGATATTAACTGGTTATTTTGCTCATTAGTTGATGCACTTTCTTCCTAGCCTCGATGGTCTTT
>NW_016879760.1:0-421 GCF_001698545.2 Rhinopithecus bieti
AAAAAAAAACAATGAAGTGACATCATCTCTAGAATGTAGCATTATAATTTTGGAAGTCATGGAAAATTTGGTTGATTTTTTTTAAAAGGCAATAAAATAAGAAGATTTGTTGTAATTTTTAGCTTCCAAATATTCACTTAACAGAAATTACTGCCTGAGCATGCAGGATGGATGAAGCTTCATTAAAGCAAGCTGAAGGAAAAAGTTAAGCTGCCTTCTGGAGGGATAAATCAATGTTACTCATCCTTATAAGCTGGAAACTTAATTCTGGGAACCTGACAGATACTTAGAACATAAAGTTGACCCCAGGAGGTCCAGTGCAGTGAGTTCTTCTGAGTCCGATAAGTTACAAGGTTTAGGGTTCAATTTCCTGCAGATTCTTCTGAGCAACAGGTAAACCTATCAGTTGTGATTGGTGGTT
>NW_016879761.1:0-203 GCF_001698545.2 Rhinopithecus bieti
GAAACTTTTTGGTGATGTGTGAATTCATCTCACAGAATTACACTATATTTCATGCAGCAGTCCATTATCACTGTGTTTGAGGAACCTGAGAAGGACCTCTTTGGATCGCATTGAGGCCTACACGGATAAAGGAAATATCATCAGTTCAAAACGTGAAAGAAGCTTTCTGAGAAACTTGTTTGTGATCTGTGAATTCCATTCAC
>NW_016879762.1:0-682 GCF_001698545.2 Rhinopithecus bieti
TGTCAAAGATCAGATGGCTGTAGATGTGTGACATTATTTCTGAAGCCTCTGTTATGTTCCATTGGTCTATATTTGGTACCAGTACCATGCTGTTTTGGTTACTGTGTAGCCTTGTAGTATATTTTGAAGTCAGGTACCCTGATGCCTCCAGCTTTGTTCTTTTACTTAAGATTGTCTTAGCAATGCGGGCTCTTTTTTGGTTTCGTATGAACTTTAAAGTAGTTTTTTTCCAATTCTGTGAAGAAAGTCATTGGTAGCTTGATGGGGATGGCATTGAATGTATAAATTACTTTGGGCAGTATGGCCATTTTCACAATATGATTCTTCCTATCCATGAGCATGGAATATTCTTCCATTTGTTTGTGTCCTCTTTTATTTCATTGAGCAGTGGTTTGTAGTTCTCCTTGAAGAGGTCCTTCACATCCCTTGTAAGTTGGATTCCTAGGTATTTTATTCTGTTTGAAGCAATTGTGAATGGAAGTTCACTCATGATTTGGCTTCTGTTTGTCTGCTATTGGTATATAAGAATGTCGTCATTTTTGCACGTTGATTTTGTATCCTGAGACTTGCTAAAGTTGCTTATCAGCTTAAGGAGATTTTGGGCTAAGATGATGGGGTTTTCTAAATATACAGTCATGCCATCTGCAAACAAGGAGAATTTGACTTCCTCATTTCCTAATTG
>NW_016879763.1:0-1172 GCF_001698545.2 Rhinopithecus bieti
ATTTTGAACTGATGATAATTCCTTTATCAGCGTAGCCCTCAATGCGATCAAAAGATGCCTTTCTCAGGTTCCTCAAAGACAGTGTTAATGGACTGCTCCACGAAACATAAGTGTAACACTGTGGGATGAATTCACACATCACCAAGAAGTTTCTAAGAAAGCTTCTTTGTAGTTTTCCTCTGAAGATACTTCCTTTGTCATCGTAAGCTTCATTGTGCTTAGAAGTATCCCATTGCCGATGTCCAGAAAACTTTGTTAGCAAACTGATCCCTGAATAGAAAAGTGTAACTCTGTGAAATGAATTCACAGATCAGAAAGAAGTTTCTCAGAAATCTTCTTTCACGGTGTGAACTGATGATATTTCCTTTATCAGCGTGGGCCTCAATAGAATCCTTAGAAGCCCTTCTCAGTTTTCTCAAAGACAGTGTTAATGGACTGCTCCACGAAACATAAGTGTAACTATGTGACATGAATTCACACATCACGAAGAAGTTCCTAGGAAAGCTTCCTTTTTCCTTTTTCTTTTTTTTTTCCTGTTTGTCATTTGTATAACTTATTTTTTTTATTATACGTTAAGTTTTACGGTACATGCGCATAATGTGCAGGTTTGTTACATATGCATAATTATGCTATGTTGGTGTGCTGCACCCATCAACTCGTCAGCACCCATCAATTCATCATTTGCATCACGTATAACTCCCCAATTCAATACCTCCTTCCTCCCCCCTCCCCATGATATGCCCCAGTGTGTGATGTTCCCCTTCCCGAGTCCACTTGATCTCATTGTTTAGTTCCCACTTATGAGTGAGAACATGCGGTGTTTGGTTTTCTCTTCTTGTGATAGTTTTCTATAAATGATGGTTTCCAGCTGCATCCATGTCCCTACAAAGGATGCAAACTCATCCTTTTTTATGGCTGCATAGTATTCCATGGTGTATATGTGCCACATTTTCTTTTCTTTTTTTTTTTTTTTTTGAGACGGAGTCTCGCTCTGTCACCCAAGCTGGAAAGCTGGAGTGCAGTGGCCAGATCTCAGCTCACTGCAAGCTCCGCCTCCCGGGTTCCTGCTATTCTCCTGCCTCAGCCTCCCGAGTAGCTGGGACTACAGGCGCCCGCCACCTCGCTTAGCTAGTTTTCTATATTTTTTAGTAGAGACGGGGATTCACCATGTT
>NW_016879764.1:0-1559 GCF_001698545.2 Rhinopithecus bieti
GAGCTGACAAAAGAACCTCTAGTTCTGAGTACATAGTGCAGGTAGAATGTGCGTAGGTGCTCAGTAACCTCTCTCACAGAGTACGTGTTCCATGTTTTACTATTATTTGTGTTATAGTTATCATACAGTTTAAATGCTGTTACTTATATTTGTTTTCTGTGGCTGCTGTGACAAATCACCACACGCTTGGTGGCTTACAGTAACAAAAGATTTTCTCTTAGTGCTCTGGAGGCCAGATATCTGAGATTAAGATGTTGGCAGGTCTGTGCTCCCTCTGAAGGCTCTAGTGGAGAGCCTTTTCTTGCTCTTCCAGCTTCTGGTCACTCCATATGTTCCACAGCTTGTGGCTGCGAAACTCCAATCTCTGTCTTTGTCTTCTTGTGGCTTTCTTCTGTTTGTCTTCTGTTTTGCCTGTTATAGGGACACTGGTCACTGGATTTAAGGCACACCCAGATAACCCAGGCTGATATCATCTTGAAATTCTTTACTTAATGACAGCCTCAAAGATTCTTTTCCAAATAAGGGCACATTCACAAGTTCTGGAGATTAAGACATGGACATATTTTTTTGAGAAACACCATTTAGTCCACCACAGTAGTATATTGGAAACTACCATGAGCCAACTTTCGCAAGATGATTTATTCCAGTAGCTTAGCTTTTTTTAAAAAAAATCATTTGCACCATTATTAAGCTGAAAAAAATACCATCTAACTCAAAATATTGCAGAGACTAAACAAGAATTGAGAGCTTTGGGTTTTGTTGTAATAAAACCTTATATCTTGGTATAAACTTACATAATTTATAGCCCCACTGTCCATAGGATCTTTAACTCAGGGTATCTTTGATACTCGCCTCACACCTTTGGTTTGTTGCCTCTTCATCTTAGGATTCTTAGGCCTGTCATGAACTTTGCTCCCTGATAAGTAGCTGGATGGGTGCTGGGATTTAGACAAAAGTACAGTCATTTTCAAACCTCACTTTAAATAAATACATCAAATCCATATTTTAATATTTCCTTTGCCTTTAAAACAAACCAATATAGATAGAACTTTCTGACACCCTTAAAAGCTAGTTTGAGAACTCATTTGCATGGATGATCTCTACTTGAACTCATTTCTCTGGAAATAAAAGTTTAGTGTACTACTAATTCAACTTAGAAAGTAATTGGAAGACTTCAGCAAATGAGGAAAATTCTCATTTTATAGGGACTGGGGACTTAATTCAAATGAAAAGCCTTCATTGCTGACATGAGTTAATCGTGCAGTTAACATAAAATAACCCTACCTAGAATTATAAAGACTCTGAAAGTATCAGTTTGCAGGTATCAATGATTAAAAGATTCTTCAACAGAACATCACATTTCTTGAATTTTCTGCATATTGTATATTAAAGAAGACAGTCAGTGACCACTAGTTAGTCTAATACTTTATATAATTTCATTTGATAGAACCCTATTACAACCTCAAAATCTAGACATAGAGTTTCTTCAGTTCCCAAGACACGACACTCTCTCTTTTGCTGAATCCTTAACTTCTACCTCTAAATGTCAGAGATCTCAT
>NW_016879765.1:0-422 GCF_001698545.2 Rhinopithecus bieti
ATAAATAAATAAATAAATAAATAAATAAATAAATAAATACAAGGAATTATACACATTTCAAACATAGAGATGTTCCATGAAGGCAGGAATGTTTGTCTTTTTGATTCACCGCTATATCCCCAGAGCCTACAAAATGCCTGACACATAGTAGGTGCTCACTGAGTATTTGTTGAATGAATAAATACAAAAGAGTATAAAAAATAACATAATAAACTCCTGAGTACCCATCTCCAAAATGTTAATAATGTTTGTTTTGACTCTTGGCATTTCTTAAGAAATAAAAAGTATGAGGCACACGGCATGGTGTGGCTTACAGCTTCAGTCCCAGCACTTTGGAAGACCGTGGTGGGTGGATCACTTGAGCTCAGGAATTCAAGCCCAGCCTGATTAACATGGTGAAACCTTGTCTCTATAAAAAAAAT
>NW_016879766.1:0-683 GCF_001698545.2 Rhinopithecus bieti
TCAAGTTTCTGACATATGAACTTTAGGGGACACATTTAAACAACAGCATGTGGCCAAGCGTGATGCTGATGGAGCAGGGAGGACAGTCCTCCTCCAGAAAGTGGCAGTGCATGCTGTAATGATAATGCAACCCTCCACCGCTGGCCTCTGAGAGGAAAATCAGAGGTAACGATTGGTAAAGTAAACCTGCCACCTAACACAGACATCTTGTCCATTCTTCTCAGGGTGATCACATATTGGAGAGCAGGGAGGAAGTACTTGCCTAAGGTACAGAGTCGGGAAGTGGCCGATCCAGGAAGGAGGGAATCCCTTCTCCCTAACACACCCTTAACTTCTTCATCCATTTGCTCCTGGTGGGAGACAGTTCTGACCTACATCCTCACTCCTTAAGGCAGTGTGGAATGTCCAGGGGTGGGGTGGAATCACAGACTCTCTCTTGGGGCAGCCTGTTTGTATAAGATGAACATCATCTGCCTCACATTCTAAAATCATGTCAAAAAGCAAGATTTCTGCCAGGCACAGTGGCTCATGCCTGTAACCCCAGCACTTTGAGAGGTTGAGGCAGGTGGATCACTTGAGGCCAGGAGTTCGAGACCTGGCTAGAGAAACCTTGTCTCTACTAAAACACAAAGATTAGCTGGGTGTGACAGTGCATGCCATAATCCCAGCTACTTGGGAGGCCC
>NW_016879767.1:0-683 GCF_001698545.2 Rhinopithecus bieti
CAAAAAATCAATGAATCCAGGAGCTGGTTTATTGAAAATATCAACCAAATTGATAGATTGCCAGCAAGACTATTGAAAAGAGAGAAGAATCAAATAGATACAATAAAAAATGATAAAGGAATATCACCACTGATCCCACAGAAATACAAACAACAATCAGAGAATACTATAAACCCTCTATGCAAATAAGCTAGAAAATCTAGAAGAAATGGATAAATTCCTGGACACATACACCCTCCCAAGACTAAACAAGGAAGAAGTTGAATCTCTGAATAGACCAACAGCAGGCTCTGAAATTGAGGCAATAATTAATAGCCTACCAACCAAAAAAAGTCCAGGACCAAATAGATTCACAGTCAAATTCTACCAGAGTTACAAAGAGGAGCTGGTACCATTCCTTCTGAAACTATTCCAATCAATAAGGAAAGAGGGAATCCTCCATGACTCATTGTATGAGGCCAGCATTATCCTGATACCAAAGCCTGGCAGAGACACAACAAAAAAAGAAAATTTTAGACCAATCTCCCTGATGAACATCGATGCAAAAATCCTCAGTAAAATACTGACAAATCAAATCCACACCTCAAAAAGCTTATCTACCATGAACAAGTCGGCTTCATCCCTGGGGTGCAAGGCTGGTTGAACATACGCAAATCAATAAATGTTCACATAAACAGAACCAT
>NW_016879768.1:0-2048 GCF_001698545.2 Rhinopithecus bieti
TTTATTGTTTTCCATTTGCTTCATAGATCCCCCTCCATCCCTTTATTTTAAGCGTATGTATGTCTCTGCATGTGAGATGGGTCTCCTAAATACAGCACACCAATGGGTCTTGACTCTTTATCCAATTTGCCAGTCTGTGTCTTTTAATTGGAGAATTTATCCCATTTGCATTTAAGGTTAATATTGTTATGTGTGAATTTGATCCTGTCATGATGACGTTAGCTGGTTATTTTGCTCGTTAGTTGATGCAGTTTCTTCCTAGCATCGACGGTCTTTACATTTTGGCATGTTTTTGCAGTGGTTGGTACCAGTTGTTCCTTTCCATGTTTAGTGCTTCCTTCAGGAGTTCTTGTAAGGCAGGCCTGGTGGTGACAAAATTTCTCAGCATTTGTTTGCCTGTAAAGGATTTTATTTCTCCATCACTTATGAAACTTAGTTTGGCTGGATATGAAATTCTGGGTTTAAAATTCTTTTCTTTAAGAATGTTGAATATCGGCCCCCACTCTCCTCTGGCTTGTAGAGCTTCTGTCAAGAGATCTGCTGTTTACATGATGAATTACGTTTAATGATTTGCAAATGTTGAACCAGCTTGCATCCCAGGGATGAAGCGGACTTGATGATAGTGGATTAGCTTTTGATGTGCTTCTGCATTCGGTTTGCCAGTATCTTATTGAGGATTTTCACATCAATGTTTATCAGGGATACTGGCCTGAAATTTTCTTCTTTTGTTGTGTCTCTGCAAGTTTTGGTATGAGGATGATGCTGGCCTCATAAAGTGAGTTAGGGAGGATGCCCTCTTTTCTATTGTTTGAAATAGTTACAGAAGGAATAGTACCAGCTCCTCTTTGTACCTGGTAGAATTTAGCTGTGAGTCCGTCTGGTCCTGGGTTTCCCTTTCTGGGTAATCCGACCTTCCTCTCTGGTTGCCATTAACAGTTTTCTTTCATTTCAACTTTAGTGAATCTGACAATTATGTGTCTTTGAGTTGCTCTTCTCGAGGAGTATCTTTGTGGTGTTCTCTGTATTTCCTGAGTTTTCATGTTGGTCTGCCTTGCTAGGTTGGGGAAGTTCTCCTGGATAATATCCTGCAGAGTGTTTTCCAACTTGGTTCCATTTTCCCTGTCACTTTCAGGTACACCAATCAGATGTAGATTTGGTCTTTTCACATAGTCCCATATTTCTTGGAGGCTTTGTTCATTTCTTTTACTCTTCTTTCTCTAAACTTCTCTTCTTGCTTCATTTCATTCATTTGATCTTCAATCACCGATACCCTTTCTTCCAGTTGATCAAATCAGAAGCTTGTGCATTTGTCACATAGTTCTCATGCAATGGTTTTCAGCTCTATCAGGTCATTTAAGGACTTCTCTACATTGGCTATTCTAGTTAGCCATTCGTTTGATCTTTTTTCAAGGTTTTAGCTTCTTTGTGATGGGTTCAAACTTCCTCCTTTAGCTCAGAGAAGTTTGATTGTCTGAAGCCTTCCTCTCTCAGCTCATCAAAGTCATTCTCCGTTCAGCTTTGTTCCATTGCTGATGAGGAGCCGCGTTCCTTTGGAGGGGAGAGGCACTCTGAGTTATAGAACTTTCAGCTTTTCTGCTTTGTTTTTTCCCCATCTTTGTGGTTTTATCTACCTTTGATCTTCGATGATGGTGACATACAGATGGGTTTTGGTGTGGATGTCTTTTCTGTTTGTTACTTTTCCTTCTAACAGTCAGGACCCTTAGCTGCAGGTCTGTTGGAGTTTGCTCGAGGTCCACTCCAGACCCTGTTTGCCTGGGTATCAGCAGCGGAGGCTGCAGAAGAGTGAATATTGCTGAACAGCAAATGTTGCTGCCTGATCGTTCCTCTGGAAGCTTCATCTCAGAGGGGTACCCGGCCATGTGAGGTGTCAGTCTACCCCTACTGGAGGGGTGCCTCCCGGTTAGGCTACTCAGGGGACCAACTGAGGAGGCAGTCTGTCCATTCTCAGATCTCAAACTCCGTGCTGGGAGAAGCACTACTCTCTTCAAAGCTGTCAGACAGGGACATTTAAATCTGCAGAGATTTCG
>NW_016879769.1:0-244 GCF_001698545.2 Rhinopithecus bieti
ACACACACACACACAAGTGCACACACACCATGCACAATACACACCGAGACAAGTGCACACACACCAGGCGCCACACACACCACACCCAAGTGCACACACACCATGCACAATACACACTGAGACAAGTGCACACACACCAGGCACAATACACACACCACACAAGTACACACACACCCTGAACAATACACACCACACATAAGTACACACACACCAGGCACAATACACACATCACACGCAAGTACAC
>NW_016879770.1:0-625 GCF_001698545.2 Rhinopithecus bieti
TCAGCTCACTGCAAGCTCCGCCTCCCGGGTTCACGCCATTCTCCTGCCTCAGCCTCCCGAGTAGCTGGGACTACAGGCGCCCGCCACCACGCCCGGCTAATTTTTTGTATTTTTAGTAGAGACGGGGTTTCACCATATTAGCCAGGATGGTCTCGATCTCCTGACCTCATGATCCGCCCGTCTCGGCCTCCCAAAGTGCTGGGATTACAGGCTTGAGCCACCGCGCCCGGCCAAGGCAGTTTCTTTTACTGAAAATAAAATGACTCGAGAAAATGACACATAATCAAAGAAAAAAATATATATATGTACATCTTTTCTTTTTGAGATGGAGTTTTACTCTTGCTGCCCAGGCTGGAGTGCAGTGGCCTGATCTCAGCTCACTGCAACCTCTGCCTTCCTGTTTCAAGTGATTCTCCTGCCTCAGGCTCCCAAGTAGCTGAGATTACAGGTGCCTGCCACCATGTCTGGCTAATTTTTTGTATTTTTAGTAGAGATGGCATTTCCCCATGTTGGCCAGGCTGGTCTCAAACTCCTAACCTTCTGATCTGCCCACTTCAGCCTCTGAAAGTGCTGGGATTACAGGCATGAGCCACTGCGCCTGGCCAAAAGAAAAAAAAAAAGGATT
>NW_016879771.1:0-244 GCF_001698545.2 Rhinopithecus bieti
TTGCCCTAGCCAGAACTTCCAACAATATGTTGAATAGGAGTGGTGAGAGAGTGCTTCCAGTTTTTTCCCATTCAGTATGATATTGGCTGTGGGTTTGTCATAAATAGCTCTTATTATTTTGAGATACGTTCCATCAATACCGAATTTATTGAGAGTTTTAGCATGAAGGGCTGTTGAATTTTGTCAAAGGCCTTTTCTGCATCTATTGAGATAATCATGTGGTTTTTGTCTTTGGTTCTGTTTA
>NW_016879772.1:0-342 GCF_001698545.2 Rhinopithecus bieti
GCCTCCTGGGTGGGTGGGACTACAGGTGTGTGCCACTGGGCCCTCACGGTGGCTTGAGATGAACGCACCATGGACTCCTCTACTCCCTCTTTTTACATGTTTAATCTTATGTAAATTGTAGATTTACTGAGCTCAAGATGAATGCATCACGGACTCTTTACTCCCTCTTTTCATGTTTACTTTATCTTATGTAAAATGTAGATTTACTGGGCTTGAGATGAACGCACCATGGACTCCTCTACTCCTTCTTTTCACATGTTTATCTCATATAAAATGTAGATTCACTGGGCTTACGATGAATGCATTACAGACTCTTTACTACTTCTTTTCAAGTTTGCTGTA
>NW_016879773.1:0-272 GCF_001698545.2 Rhinopithecus bieti
CTGAAAATATAGACTTTTTCTTAAAACAGTGTTATGACAGTCAAAAGAATCGTGGCCAAATTTAATTGCCAGTTGTAAACATCATTGCAGTTTTTTACTGAACTATCAGACACTTTCCAATACCTATCACAGCGTATACTCTAAGTAAATATTATGGGTCCAGGCACACTGGCCCAGGCCTATAATCCCAATGCTTCGAAAGGCCAAAGCAGGAGGATTGCTTCAAGCCAAGAGTTTGAGACATGCCTGGCCAACATACCACAACCCCATCT
>NW_016879774.1:0-419 GCF_001698545.2 Rhinopithecus bieti
TTTTAAAAAAATACGACCAACTTCTTTGCAAATAGCAGACACATACCTCAACTATGATGACCTAATTTTTGGTGGATAATGTACATGATTAGGCAGAAATAGGCAAGCTCACACTGGTAGATTAACTATCAAATACTCAGTCAAAACTCCGTTTGTGGCCCCCACTTCTTGATCGATTCCTATTCCCACTTCGTCTTCTACCATCTTGTCGACTTCCTGAGCGACTCCCTTGTCGACTCTGTCTACCTGACCGGCCACCAGATCGACCACCTGACCGGCCTGACCGACCCGATCGACCACTTGACCAGCCACTTCTCTGTCTAGAATTAGAAGATGTGTTTCCATCATAATATTCTTCAATTTCAGGTAATTTGGCTGGCACTGAGAGTATCCAGTCGGAATCATGCCACTCTGCCTGT
>NW_016879775.1:0-3915 GCF_001698545.2 Rhinopithecus bieti
CTGTCACCCAGGCTGGAGTGCAGTGGCATGATCTTGGCTCGCTGCAACCTCTGCCTAACAGTTGAAGTGATTCTCATGCCTTGGCCTCCTGAGTAGCTGGGACTACAGGCGTGTACCACCATGCCCAGCTAAATTTTGGATTTTAGTAGAGATGGGGTTTTACCATGTTGGCCAGGCTGGTCTTGAACTCCTGACCTCAAGAGATCCGCCCACCTCAGCCCCCCAAAGTGCTGGGATTACAGATGTGAGCCACCGCGCCCAGCTGGACAGTATTAACTTCTAATCCAATACTTCTCAAAGTGGAGTCCTGAGAAAGGTTCTTGGGGTTCTGTGAATCTGCCAGTTAGAGAAAAGTGTATGTGGGTGCCTGCTGATTCAGAAGGGGCTGAAAGCATCCAACTGTGGAGCACACAGCCCTGTCTTTCACATTCACTTTGCAGCCTGGGCCTTGCCTAAAGTTCCAGTGCACACTCCTAGACTTGTTCCTAGGAGCCACTCTCAGGCATGCCTCTAGGCTTTGCAGACATGTGGCGGCCTCTAGGCCTTTGTTCCCTCTGTCTGGGAGAGAGACCATCCCCTTGCTTGGCTGCCTAGCAAGCGCCTCTGCATCTTGTGTTGGGGCTGCCTCCTCTGTGAGGCCTTCCCTGACTTCCCTAGGCCGACTCAGGCACCCCTTCTCCTGTGCTCCCCTGTGCTTTGTCCACATCACCCCTGCAGCATTTCTCACATCATGTGGACCCTGTAGGGTCCCCATTAGACTGTGGGCTTCTGGAGGCCATGAGCATGGGGCAACACTGGACTCCCTCCCAGAGTGACTGAGGACGGAGTTAGATACATCCGCACCCAGGGCCATCAGAGGCCGGGGCAGGGTTCCGACCCCAGCTCACCTGCCTCGTTAAACATGGACTCAGATGGCCCTGACATCTCTGCACCATCAACAAGGGTGGGCAGCGTCAGAACTGCGGCCTGAAGCTTCCCTGGAAGGGCCCTGCTTGGGCCCAATGCCAGGCCGCAGGGCCCAAGGGTGAGCTACTTTAGCAGGCAGGCATCAGTTTTCTCATTTATGAAATGGGGACAATGAACCTGGTCACCTTCCTCTTCCTGGGAAGAATACGAGGTTAATGAATGCTCAAGACCGGACATGACTGTACCCGAGGTGGAGCGCAGGCTGCCTGAGGCAGGGGAATGACCCTAGCGATCCTTAGCTCTCTCTGCCTGCGGGACACTGAAGGACGTGTGAGACCCACAGTTCAGCGCACCTGCTCACCTTGGCTCCCCACCCTGCCCTGGGTGCGTCTTGGCTTGGAAACCCCAATCTGCTTACTAAGCACTGACCCCACTCCATGCCCTGCCCGTGCCATGTCCACTCCACTGCACTAAACTGGGTTTCTTTGTTCGTTTCAGCAGACCCTCCTCATCGTGTCGGTCTTCCAGGCAGCCTTCTCATATAAATTTTGGGCATGCTGGGACTTGTCTAACTCTTGGCAATTGTCAAGGCTTTAGGTCCATGTTGTTCCTCAACTTCCGACCCCCAAGCCATGCTGACTTAGGATTGGGGCCACAGCGTGTGACTGCAATGTGGCCGGTCTTGGGAGAGCCGGCCCCGAGAGAGCCGGCCCCGCCCCGCGGAGAAACAGGCGGCCCCTCCGTTGCCATGGCAGCCGGGAGCACCCCGCGAAGCTCCTCATTGGCCACCAAGTCGAGGTCCCGCCTCCACCATCAGAAGGGACCAACCAAGGCAGGCCGGGTGCCACCGAGTTGAGGGATTAGAGGGTGACGCGTCTCCCCCAGTCGCTCAGGGAGAACCACGGGCCCGCGATCCCGTTCCTCGCTGCCTTCCTGTGGGGTGCAGCCGTGGCCCTGGGTCGGGGTCGCGCTCGCGGGGCGCGCCTCGGGCGGGGTTGAGGAGGCGCGGAGCTGGGGGGCGCCGCGGGAGGAGGCCACTCGGGCCGCCGGGGAGGGCGGGGCTGTGGCTGGGAGGTTTCCGAGGACCGTCAGGCGGAGGCGGAGGCCGTGCAGGAGGCGGAGGAGGAAAATATTAAGGAAGGGGGTGGAAGGGCCCCACTGGCTGAAGACCGCTGGGCTCAACTCCGGCCACGGAGTTGTGTGGAACCCTGTTCGAATCCCGCTCTGCACCCGCCTGCGGTGTGGCCTCGCGCACGCGAGACTTCCTGCCCGTGGGGCGGGAACGAGGGAGGGGAGCGGCGAACATCTACTTTGTGCTGATCCTTGTGCTGAAAACCCATTCTCTCCAGGATTCCCTCAAAACGACCCTGAAATAGGTGGATGCTATCCTTATCCCCATTTTACAGATGAGGAAACAAGTTCAAGGAGGCTACGTGAGAAAAGCCCCGAGTGAGCTCAGTTCCCAGACGTGAGAATGATGTGGCCGGGTTGGTGGTTATCTGGCGGGGAAGTAGGAGGTGCCGCGCCCACCCCTACGTGCAGGCATCCTGGCCGGCCCGGAAGGAAGAGTTCGTGCCAACCCGTGAGACTGGGTGGTTTCCTGTAGCAAATCTGCGTCAGGCTCTCTCTCGGGGGTTAACCGCCGCAAACTGGTAACAGCGTCAGAAAGGGGAAACCGAGCTTTATCTGCAGAGGTCCCTGGGCCAGGGACAGCGGATTAAAGAACATGGAGGCAGGGCGCGGTGGCTCACGTCTTAAACCCAGCACTTTGGGAAACCGAGGCGGGATGATCGCTTGAGACCAGGAGTTTGAGACCAGCCTGGGCAAGATAGGGAGACCCCTTCTCTAAAAATAAAGAAAAAATAAAGAAAGAAGATGGAGTCTGCCTCTCAGGGGAAGGAGGAAAGGGAGAAAGTGTTTCTAACTCCTTGTCCTTTCTTTTTTGAGAGGAGTGTCGCTCTTGTTGCCCAGGCTGCAGTGCAATGGCGCGATCTCGGCTCACCACAACCTCCGCTTCCCGGGTTCAAGAGATTCTCCTGCCTCAGCCTCCTGAGTAGCCGGGATTACAGGCATGCGCCACCACACCCAGCTAATTTTGTATTTTTAGTAGAGATGGGTTTTCTCCATGTTGGTCAGGCTAGTCTCTACTGACCTTGTGATCCGCCCGCCTCATCCTCCCAAAGTCCTGGGATTATAGGCGTAAGCCACCGTGCCTGGAACCTTGTTGTTTGAAAACAGGCTGAGGTTCCCTCTGGAAGCCCCATTTAAGAAGAACAGACCCATGGCCGGGCGCGGTGACTCACGCCCGTAATCCCAGCACTTTAGGAGGCCCAGGCGGGCAGATCACCTGAGGTCGGGAGTTTGAGACCACCCTGACCAACATGGAGAAACCCCGTCTCTACTAAAAATACAAAAGTAGCCAGTCATGGTGGCACACGCCTATAATCCCAGCTACTTGGGAGGTTGAGGCAGAAGACTCGCTTGAACCCGGGAGGAGGCGGAGGTTGTGGTGAACCGAGATCGCACCATTGCACTCCAGCCTGGGCAACAAGAGCGAAACTCTGTCTCAAAGAAGAAGAAGAAGAACAGCCCCATTTAGCTTAGCCTAGTTAGGGTTGAGGCCTGGCAAGGCGTGATCCCCATGGGACAGCACTGATGTGCCGCAAGGGAGGGCCTGAACCAGGACAGTGGCTGGAGATGGCATTAGACTGGACCTAACCTCTAAGCCTCACGTTCCTCATCTGTAAAATGGGTTTGATCAAATTCTGAGGGTAATGAAAAATAATCCTGACACCCACTAGAACCTTTCTTGGTGCCACCCTGCAGGGGTGCCCTCCCATAACAGAATTTCCACAGAGTCAGGAAAAGGCTTTTTCCCAGATGCCCTCACAGTTCACCTCCTAGGGCCAGTGCTGCCTGCCTAGTCATTAACAAACACTTATGGAGCACCTAAGAGCTGATGTTTTTTGAGCCCTACCGTGCATTGGGCCCTATGGCTGGATTTTGGCT
>NW_016879776.1:0-799 GCF_001698545.2 Rhinopithecus bieti
CGAGATTACAGGCATGAGCCACCGTGCCCACCTGTTAATATCTTTTTT
The DNA here is from genome assembly GCF_001698545.2 of Rhinopithecus bieti. NCBI lineage: Eukaryota > Metazoa > Chordata > Mammalia > Primates > Cercopithecidae > Rhinopithecus > Rhinopithecus bieti. Next base: position 49 of record NW_016879776.1, read on the forward strand.
AAGTCAGTAACTTTATTTCTTAGAGCAGTTTTAGGTTCACAGCAAAATTGAGAGGAAGGTACAGAGATTTCTCATATGCTCCATGCCTCCCACACATGCGTAGCCTCCCCTATTATTACTATTTTCCACCAGAGTGGTACATTTGTTACAACTGATGAACCTACATTGACACATTCTAATCACTCAAAGTTCATAGTTTACTTCAGGCTTCACTCTTGATGGTGTATGTTCTGTGAATTTGGACAAATGTATGATGATATGTATCTATTATTGTAATATTATTGACAGAACAGTTTCACTGCCCTAAAATTCTCTATAATATGCCTGTTCATCTCTCACTTTCTCCCTGGCAACTCCTGGCAACCATTGATCTTTACTCTGTCGTCATGATTTTACTTTTTTCAGAAGAGTCATATAGTTGGAATAATACATTGGGTATCTTTTGAATAGTTAAAAAAGCTCCATCGTAATTGAAAGTAGTCATTTAAGATGTACTTTGTCCTTTTGTTTTCCTCTGCTGCTTTATCATTGTAAAGAATGATATATGCTGATGACATATGCTTTACATACTTAGAAAACATGATTTGTATAGGTATTTGACACATAATGGAAAGGGTTGAGGAAAAGGACACCATGCAGTACCACACAGCACAAACTGGGGCCTCTTGCTCTGTGAGGTGGGTCCAGATAGACTCTCTAGCAGTGAAAGGGGAGAAGTTCCAGGGGTTGTACTTTATAAAACTGGAATCAC
>NW_016879777.1:0-1491 GCF_001698545.2 Rhinopithecus bieti
TCCTCGAAGATGTCCTTCGCATCCCTTGTAAGGTGGATTCCTTTTATTCTCTTTGTAGCAATTGTGAATGTGAGTTCACTCATGATTTGACTGTCTCTTTATCTGTTACTGGTGTATAGGAATGCTTGTGGTTTTTGCACATTGATTTTGCATCCTGAGACTTTGCTGAAGTTGCTTATCAGCTTAGGGAGATTTTGGGCTGAGATGATGGGGTTTTCTTTTTTTTTTATTTTTTATTTTATTATACTTTAAGTCCTAGGGTACATGTGCATAACGTGCAGGTTTGTTACATGTGTATACTTGTGCCATGTTGGTGTGCTGCACCCAGATGATGGGGTTTTCTAAATATACAATCACATCATCTGTAAACAGGGACAATTTCACTTCCTCTTTTCCTGATTGAATACCTTTTATTTCTTTCTCTTGCCTGATTTCCCTGGCCAGAACTTCCAGCACTATGTTGAATAGGAGTGGTGAAAGAGAGCATCCTTGTCTTGTGTTGGCTTTCAAAGAGAATGCTTCCAGTTTTGTCCATTAAGTATTATATTGGCTGTGTGTTTGTCATAAATAGCTCTTAGTATTTTGAGATATGTTCCATCAATACCTAGTGTATTGGGAGTTTTTAGCATGAAGGGCTGTTGAATTTTGTCAAAGGCCTTTTCTGCATCTATTGAGATAATCATGGTTTTTTTTTTTTTTTGTTAGTTCTGTTTATATGATGGATTACGTTTATTAATTTGCATATGTTGAATCAGCCTTACATCTCAGGGATGAAGCCGACTTGATCGTGGTGGATAAGATTTTTGCTGTGCTGTTGGATTTGGTTTGCCAGTATTTTACTGAAGATTTTCGCATCAATATTCATCAGGGACATTGATCTAAAATTCTCTTTCTTTTTGTGTGTGTCTCTGCTAGGCTTTGGTGTTAGGATTATGCTGGCCTTAAAAAATGAGTTAGGGAGGATTCCCTCTTTTTCTCTTGATTCGAATTGTTTCAGAAGGAATGGTACCAGTTCCTCTTTGTACCTCTGGTAGAATTCTGCTGTGAATCTGTCTGGTCCTGGACTGTTTTGGTTGGTAGGCTATTAATTATTGCCTCAATTTCAGAGCCTCTTATTGGTCTATTCAGAGATTCAACTTCTTCCTGGTTTAGTCTTGGGAGGGTGTATGTGTCCAGGAATTTATCCATTTCTTCTAGAATTTCTAGTTCCTTTGTGTAGAGATGTTTATAGTAATCTCTGATGGTAGTTTGTATTTTTGTGGGATTGGTGGTGATATCCCCTTTATTATTTTTTTATTGCATCTATTTGATTCTTCTCTCTTTTCTTCTTTATTAGTCTTGCTAGCAGTCTATTAATTTTGTTGATCTTTTCAAAAAACCAACTCCTGGATTCATTGATTTTTTGAAGGTTTGTGTGTGTGTGTGTGTGTGTGTGTGTGTGTGTGTCTGTATCTCATTCAGGTCTACTCTGATTTCAGTTATTTCTTGTGT
>NW_016879778.1:0-1359 GCF_001698545.2 Rhinopithecus bieti
TTTTTGAGGCAGAGTCTTGCTCTGTCGCCCAGGCTGGAGTACAGTGGTGCAATCTTGGCTCACTACAAGCTCTGCCTCCTGGGTTCACGCCATTCTCCTGCCTCAGCCTCCTGAGTAGCTGGGACTACAGGTGCCCGCCACCACGCCCGGCTAATTTTTTGTATTTTTAGTGGAGATGGGGTTTCACCGTGTTAGCCAGGATGGTCTGGATCTCCTGACCTCATGATCCACCTGCCTCAGCCTTCCAAAGTGCTGGGATTACAGGCTTGAGCAACCACGCCCGGCCCATACTGCTGTTAAAATTGATGAGAGTCGGGTGCAGTGTTATGCACCTGTGGTCCCAGCTACACAGGAGGCTAAGGCAAGAGGATCGCTTGAGCCCAGGAGTTCTGGGCTGCAGTGTGCCATACCGATTAGGTGTCTGCGCTAAATTCCGTATCAATATGATGACCTCCCGGGATCAAGGGGCTGGGGTAACCACCAGGTTGCCTAAGAATGGTGAACTGGTCCAGATCAGAAATGGACCAGGTCAAAACTCTCCTGCTTATTAGTAATGGGATAGTGCCTGTAAATATCTGCTGCACTCCAGGCTGGGCAAAAACAACAAAAAAAGATTAAAAAATAGATAAGCCAGTTTTGGCTGGCAGAATTAGAAGACACTCCTATAATTTTAAACTTCAAAGAAATTGAAATACAACTATTAGTTCACCTTGCCTATTAATTCTAATGAAGTATTTTAAAACAGAATTCAAAATGTTCAGGTTACTATAGCGTATTAAGCTGGATGTTAATTTTATGATTTGTGGTCAAATGGATAATCTTTCTTAAATGTTGCTTTGGTTTCTGGATAATTTATTTAGGCAGTAAGTTGAATTAATTTCGAACACCTCTTGAGTCCTTCACATGTTTCTTCTCTTAGGAAAAGAAGCTGTTTTCTTTTGGATGATAAATTCATAAATGAAATTAATTTGCTATCAGGAAAGATAAAGAAGAAAATTCCTAGTCTGCAGCCTTTCTTGAAGAATGTTCTTGTCCTAACAACATCCAGTAATGGTTAAGTAGCACTGATATTTTCAAATGACTAAAACTGTATTTTTTAATAACTTAGGGTGATGTTAAAGAAAATATTAGATTATAAGTATTGCATTTCATTTTTGGAAACAGATGCCTGGCTGGCTGGGGTACTAACTACAGGAGAGCTTTTCCTTTGGAACAAAGATCAAGATTGTTTGAAAACTATACCAATAACTGAAAAGCCTAAGGAAATGATCAAAGCTATAGTCGGTGGGAAATTTTTTTATTTGTTTAAATTCATTTAACTAGGAAAAATAGGAGAACATCATGAAACATTTTCTGTTA
>NW_016879779.1:0-547 GCF_001698545.2 Rhinopithecus bieti
AATTGAGGGATTTTGCCCATTTATATTTACAGCTAATTTTGTTATGTGTGAATTTGATCCTTTCATTATGATGTTAGCTGGTTATTTGGCTCATTCGTTTATGCAGTTTCTTCATAGCATCGATGGTCTTTACAATTTGGCATGTTTTTGCAATGGCTGGTACTGGCTGTTTCTTTCCATGTTAAGTCCTTCCTTCAGGAATTCTTATAGGGCAGGCCTGGTGGTGACAAAATCTCTCAGCATTTGCTTGTCTGTAAAGGATTTTATTTCTCCTTCACTTATGAAGCTTAGTTTGGCTGGATATGAAATTCTGGGTTGAAAATTATTTTCTTTAAGAATGTTAAATACTGGCCCCCACTCTCTTCTGGCTTGTAGGGTTTCTGCCAAGAGATCAGCTGTTAGTCTAATGGGCTTCCCTTTGTGGGCAATCTGTCCTTTCTCTCTGGCTACCCTTAACATTTTTTCCTTTATTTCAACTTTGGTGAATCTGAAAATTATCTGTTTTGGGGTTGCTCTTCTCAAGGAGTATCTTTGTGGTGTTCTCTGT
>NW_016879780.1:0-1361 GCF_001698545.2 Rhinopithecus bieti
ATTTTTTATTGCATCTATTTGATTCTTCTCTATTTTCTTGTTTATTGCTCTTGCTAGTGGTCTATCTACTTTGTTGATCTTTTCAAAAAGCCAACTCCTAGATTCATTGTTTTTTTGGAGGGTTTTTTGTGTCTCTATCTCCTTCAGTTCTGCTCTGATCTTAGTGATTTCTTGCCTTCTGCTAGCTTTTGAATGTGTTTGCTCTTGTTTCTCTAGTTATTTTTTATTGTGGTGTTAGAGTGTCAATTGTAGATCTTTCCTGCTTTCTCTTGTGGGCATTTAGTGCTATAAATTTCCCTCTACACACTGCTTTAAATGTGTCCCAGAGATTCTGGTATGTTGTATCTTTGTTCTCATTGGTTTCAAATAACCTCTTTATTTCTGCCTTCATTTCGTTATGTACCCAGTAGTCATTCAGGAGCAGGTTGTTCAGACTCTACTCAGAGGTGGAGTCTACAGAGTCAGGCAGGCCTCCTTCAGCTGCAGTGGGCTCCTCCCAGTTTGAGCTTCTGGGAGGCTTTGTTTACCTACTTAAGCCTCAGCAATGGCGGGCGCCCCTCCCCCAGCCTCGCTGCCACCCTGCACTTAGATCTCAGGCTGCTGTGCTAACCAGGAGGAAGGCTCCGTGGGCGTGGGACTCTCCAGGCCAGGTGTGGGATATTATCTCCTCGTGTACCATTTGCTAAGACTCTCAGTAAAGCGCAGTGTTAGAGTGGGAGTTACCTGATTTTCCAGGCGTTGTGTGTCTCAGTTTCCCTTGGCCAGAAAAAGTGATTCCCTTGCCCCTTGTGCTTCCCAGGTGAGGTGTTGCCTCCCCCTGTTTCAGCTCTCGCTGGTTGGGCTGCACCAGCTGACCAGCACCAATTGTCTGGCACTCCCCAGTGAGATGAACCCGGTACCTCAGTTGAAAATGCAGAAATCACCCATCTTCTGTGTCGCTCGCGCTGGGAGCTGAAGGCTGCAGCTGCTCTTATTCGGCCATCTTGCTCCCAACTCCACTTCCTCTGCTTTCTTATGGATCAGTTGTCTTGTTGTTCATTCTATCATCTTGTTGCTCATTCAATAGAGCTATAGTAATCTCGAACACTCTAGAACTATTTCTTATTTCTTTTCATTAATGCTGCACATATTTGAGGAATCTCTTGTAAAGTGTATATCTATTTATAATTGTTATATCTTCTTGATGAATTGAAAATTTATCAATATACAATGTCCTTTGTCTTGTTTGACCTTTTATGACTTAAAAAAAATCTATTTTGTCTAATAATCTTTCATCTTTCAGATTATCACTGATCCAGAAATTGTGTGAGGCAAGAGAAAACATACCATCACAAAACTTTTAAAGTTACTTTTTTTAACTT
>NW_016879781.1:0-1492 GCF_001698545.2 Rhinopithecus bieti
AGTCTGTCACTGATGGACATTTGGGTTGATTCCAAGTCTTTGCTATTGTGAAAGTGCCACAATGAACATATGTGTGCATGTGTCTTTATAGCAGCATGATTTATAATCCTTTGGGTATATACCCAGTAATGGGATGGCTGGGTCATATGGTACTTCTAGTTCTAGATCCTTGAGGAATTGCCATACTGTTTTCCATAATGGTTGAACTAGTTTACGAGGTTGTATTTTAAATGTCTTTAAACGTTTATCGCAGGCAGATAATACTGGAACCCTCAGCTCGCTTGCCCTTCATCTTGCTCTTGCCACTCTCCCTACTTCCTTATTTTATTTTTTTTGAAACTGTATATCACCCTGTTGCCCAGGCTGGAATGCAGTGGCGTGATCTCGGCTCACTGCAACCTCTGCTTCCCGGGTTCAAGTGATTCTTATGCCTCAGCCTCCTGAGTAGCTGGGATTATAGGTGCTTCTTTTTTTTTTTTTGAGACACCACACCCAGCTAATTTTTGTATTTTTATGTAGAGACGGGGTTTCACCATGTTGGTCTCGAACTCCTGACCTCAAGTGATCTACCCACCTCGGCCTCCCAGAGTGCTAGGATTACAGGTGTGAGTCACTGCGTCCGGCCTAATGTTTGTATTTTTAGTAGAGATGGAGTTTCATCACATTGGCCAGGCTGGTCTGGAACTCCTGGCCTTCAGTGATCCACCTGCTTCGGCCTCCCAAAGTGCTGGGATTACAGGCATGAACCACCATGCCTGGCTGTTCCCTACATTTTTTTTGCTCCTTTTTCCCTTTAGCCTTATTTTGGAGTGGGGTGGGGAGACACAGGGTCTCACTCTGTGGCCTAAGCTGGAGTGCAGTGGTGCCAGCATAGCCTCACTACAGCCTCAAACTTCTGGGCTCAAGCGGTGTTCCTGCCTTAGCCTTCCAAGTTGCTAGGACTACAGGTGTGCACCGCCACACCCAGTGCCCCTCTTAGCTTTTTTACTCCTCTTTAGAACCACCTATATACTTTGGTCCTTGCATTGTGATAGAGAAAGGTAGAGATAATGTTAATAGAAACAGACATCCGTGGAGCTCCAAGGAAATATAGTGCAAACAGTTCAGGCTTTCTCACGGAGCATGTGTCCTTTGGTTCCCCACAGAAACGAAAGGAAAGTTGTAAAACAGTCAAAGCTTTTAGTTTTCATTCAGCTTTTCTCTCTCCCCAAAACATTTCAGTTTTCTCACAGAATAGGCAATAAAATAACATAGGAAAAGCAAAACTGGGAAGACAAAGCTTTAAAACAATATGACTTTTGCCGGGCGCGGTGGCTCACGCGTGTAATCCCAGCACTTTGGGAGGCCGAGACGGGTGGATCGCGAGGTCAGGAGATTGAGACCACGGTGAAACCCCGTCTCTACTAAAAATACAAAAAAGCTAGCCAGGCGAGGTGGCCGGTGCCTGTAGTCCCAGCTACTCGGGAGGCTGAGGCAGGAGAATAGCGTGAAC
>NW_016879782.1:0-545 GCF_001698545.2 Rhinopithecus bieti
ACTTCTTTGGATCGCATGGAGGCCTACAATGAGAAAGGAAATATCATCAGTTCAAAACGTGAAAGAAGCTTTCTGAGAAACTTCTTTGTGCTCTGTGAATTCCTCTCACAGAGTTACAGCTTATTTCTCGGGAAGCAGTGTGCTAACACTCTTGTCGTGGAATCTGCGAAATGAGCTTTGGGAGCAATTAGGGGCCCATGGTGAAAAAGTATATATCCTCTGATAATAACTAGAGAGAAGCTTACTGAGAGATTGCTTTCTGATGTGTGACTTCATCACACAGAGTTCCACCCTTGCCTTATTGGAACACTTTGCTAAGTCTGTTATCTTGTGTTCTACAAAGTGATATTTGGGAGCTCATTGAGGGCTATGGTGAAAAAGGAAATATCCTCAGATCAAAACTGGAAAGAAGCTTTCTGAGAAACTGCATTTCGATGTCTAAATGGAACTCACAGAGTTACACGTTTCTCTTCAGTGTTCAGTTTGCTAATAAAGTTTTCTGCTAATCTGCAATGGGATACTTCTGAATGCAATGAAGCTTACGG
>NW_016879783.1:0-546 GCF_001698545.2 Rhinopithecus bieti
AGAATAGTCAATGCAGAGAAGACCATAAAAGAATTGACAGCGATGAAAATCATGACACGAGAACTACATGACAAATGCACAAGCTTCAGTAACCAACTTGATCAACTGGAAGAAAGAGTATCAGTGATTGAAGATCAAATGAATGAAATGAAGTGAGAAGACAAGTGTAGAGAAAATGAGTAAAAAGAAATGCACAAAGCTGCCAAGAAATATAGGATTATGTGAAAAGACCAAATCTACATCTGATTGGTGTGCCTGAAAGTGACAGGGAAAATGGAACCAAGTTGGAAAACACTCTGCAGGATATCATCCAGGAGAACTTCCCCAACCTAGTAAGGCAGGCCAACATTCAAATTCAGGAAATACAGAGAACGCCACAAAGATACTCCTCAAGAAGAGCAACTCCAAGACACATAATTGTTAGATACGCCAAAGTTGAAATGAAGGAAAATGTTAAGGGCAGCCAGAGAGAAATGTCGGGCTTCCCACAAAGGGGAGCCCTTCAGACTAACAGCAGATCTCTTGGCAGAAACTCTCCAAACCAGA
>NW_016879784.1:0-426 GCF_001698545.2 Rhinopithecus bieti
TTCCTATAGGTATAAAATATAGATGTAATAGATATAATAGACATAGGTATAAAATAGAGATATAATAGATATAATACAGACATAATATAATGATACATATAAAATATAGACAATATATACATCAAATATAGATATAAAAGATATAGATATAAAAAAAAAAGATATAGACATAATAGATATAATAGACACAAGCATAAAATATACACATAATAGATATAATAGATATAGTTATACCTATATGTATTATATCTATTATGTCTATATTTTATAACATATAGACATAATAGATATAGGTGTAAAATATAGACATAATAGATATAATAGATATAAAATATAGACATAATAGACATAATAGAGGTATAAAATATAGACATAATAGATATGATAGAGGTGTAAAATACAGACATAATAGATATAATAGATATA
>NW_016879785.1:0-347 GCF_001698545.2 Rhinopithecus bieti
AGTAGAGACGGGGTTTCACCATGTTAGCCAGGATGGTCTTGATCTCCTGACCTCGTGATCCGCCCGTCTCGGCCTCCCAAAGTGCTGGGATTACAGGCTTGAGCCACTGCGCCCGGCCCACATGTTTATCTTATGTAAAATGTAGATTCACTGGGCTTGAGATGAACGCATCACGGAGTCTTTCCTTTACTCCTTCTTTTCACCTTTACTTTATCTTATGTAAAATGTAAATTCACTTGGGCTTCAGATCAACACATCACGGAGTCTTTACTCCCTCTTTTCACATGTTTAATCTTATATAAAATGTAGATTCTCTGGGCTTGAGAGGATCGCACCATGGACTCCTC
>NW_016879786.1:0-1263 GCF_001698545.2 Rhinopithecus bieti
TTAGCCGGGGTAACCTGCTAACCTTGGTCGCCTAGAAAATTTAAAAGTGTAGCAGTATCTGCAAGGGAGCACTCCTAGGAAGAACTACATAGTAATAAGTCATCGACATGCTGCAATAGTGTGCTGTGGGTCAGGGGACAGAGGACAACATCCTGTGCCAGTGCCTGTCCGAAAAAATGGGGGCTATCGCGGAACCCTTGAGGCAAGACAGTCCAGGTCAGTTGGGAAGAAACATGAGTGTGAAGGCAAACAGAAAGTGGCAGTCTGGGTGTAGAGGGATGGTAAAGAAGGCATCTTTCAGGTCAAGGACAGTGAAACGAGTGGTATCGGGGGAACACGTGAGAGGAGTGTATATGGATTAGGAACAACTGGAAAGGTAGGGACTACTCCCTCATTGATGAGGCATAGGTCCTGCACGAGACAATAGGCCCCAGAGCTTTTCCATACAGGCAGGATAGGAGTATTGCATGGTGAGTTGGTGGGAACTAGAGTGTGCTGCTGGAGCAGGCGTGTAATGATGGGTTTTAGTCCCTGTTAGTGTTCAAGGGAGATAGGGAACTGGGGTCTAGAGGGAAACTTGGATGGGTCTTTTAGCCGGATGCGGACTGGAGTGTGGTGCTGGGCAATGATCGGGGTGGAGGTGTCCCACACCTTAGGGTTAATGGGGACTGGAAATGGGAGTGGGGGGTCAGCCTGGTGAGGTTCATCAGGTGAGAGGAGGGGGAAGAGGAACGTGAGGTGTGGGGAGGGGTTGGGCTGGAAATGAACTGAGGCCCTTAGCTTGGAGAGGAGATCTCATCCTAACAAGGGGACTGGGCAGGAAAGAATGATAAGAAATGAGTGCGAGAAAAGGGAGCCATCCAGGCAGCAAGACAGAGGAGGGGTCTGGCGGTAGGTGGAGGGAGTGCCGTCAATACCCATGACTGTGACAGTGGAAGGGTGGCTGGGGCCACTAAAGGAAGGCAAAACAGAGTAGGTAGCCTCTGTGTCCATGAGGAAAGATATGGACTTACCTGCTACCTGGAGCATAACCCTGGGCTCGGCGAGAGTGAGAGGGGTCCCCGAGTCTGGGCCTCTTCAATCTTCATCGGTGTCCAGGAGCTGGAAGGTGCCACCAATACCTGGAGTAGGGTCGTCACGTGGAGGCGCAGCGACCATCCTTAGGTTGGGGCAGTCTGACTCCCAGTGGCCCATCTGCCGACAGTTCCAACAGGGGCGAGTTGGCTCCTTCGGGTTAGGGCACTGCCTGGCCCAGTGGCCATC